>NW_026294392.1:0-134999 GCF_007827085.1 Peromyscus californicus insignis | reverse complement strand
TTCAACTCCGTTTATGAAAGGGAAATCAACTCTAGCTCGCCTTACAAGAAACACACTCTGCTTTAGAGAAAGCAGCACTCTTCTACTCTACTGTGTTTCCTATATAGCCAGAACTGTCAGCTTGCTCAGAACTAAAGAACTGTGCTTCCTACACACAAGGGCCATATCTAATTCAACTCTGCTTAGGAAACTGACAAGAACAGTAGTTTCTCTTGTGTCCAATACACTGCATTGCTGGGAACAGACGCGAGTGCTATTTGCACTGTGTATGGCCAATTGAGCACAATAGTGAATCTCCTTACCAGAAAACAACTCTTGCTGCTAGGACCACAAACTGCATGTGATTCAACTCCGTTTATGAAAGGGAATTCAACTCTAGCTCGCCTTACAAGAAACACACTCTGCTTTTGAGAAAGCAGCACTCTTCTACTCTACTCTGTTTCCTATATAGCCAGAACAGTCAGCTTGCTCAGAACCAAAGAACTGTGCTTCCTACACACACGGGCCATATCTAGTTCAACTCTGCTTAGGAAACTGACAAGAACAGTAGTCTTCTCTTGCGTCCAATACACTGCACTTGCTGGGAACAGACGCGAGTGCTATTTGCACTGTGTATGGCCAATTGAGCACAATAGTGACTCTCCTTACAAGAAAACAACTCTTGCTGCTAGGACCAGAAACTGCATGTGATTCAACTCCGTTTATGAAAGGGAATTCAACTCTAGCTTGCCTTACAAGAAACACACTCTGCTTTTGAGAAAGCAGCACTCTTCTACTCTACTGTGTTTCCTATATAGCCAGAAGAGTCAGCTTGCTCAGAACTAAAGAACTGTGCTTCCTACACACAAGGGCCATATCTAATTCAACTCTGCTTAGGAAACTGACAAGAACAGTATTTTCTCTTGCGTCCAATACACTGCATTTGCTGGGATAAGACGCGAGTGCTATTTGCACTGGGTATGGCAAATTGAGCACAATAGTGACTCTCCTTACCAGAAAACAACTCTTGCTGCTAGGACCAGAAACTGCATGTGATTCAACTCCGTTTATGAAAGGGAATTGAACTCTAGCTCTATTTGCACTGGATAAGCACAATAGTGACTCTCCTTACCAGAAAACAACTTTTGCTGCTAGGACCACAAACTGCATGTGATTCAACTCCGTTTATGAAAGGGAAATCAACTCTAGCTCACCTTACAAGAAAGCAGCACTCTTCTACTCTACTGTGTTTCCTATATAGCCAGAACTGTCAGCTTGCTCAGCACTAAAGAACTGTGCTTCCTACACACAAGGGCCATATCTAATTCAACTCTGCTTAGGAAACTGACAAGAACAGTAGTTTCTCTTGCGTCCAATACACTGGATTTGCTGGGAACAGACGCGAGTGCTATTTGCACTGTGTATGGCCAATTGAGCACAATAGTGACTCTCCTTACCAGAAAACAACTCTTGCTGCTAGGACCACAAACTGCATGTGATTCAACTCCGTTTATGAAAGGGAATTCAACTCTAGCTCGCCTTACAAGAAACACACTCTGCTTTTGAGAAAGCAGCACTCTTCTACTCTACTGTGTTTCCTATATAGCCAGAACAGTCAGCTTGCTCAGAACCAAAGAACTGTGCTTCCTACACACACGGGCCATATCTAGTTCAACTCTGCTTAGGAAACTGACAAGAACAGTCTTTCTCTTGCGTCCAATACACTGCACTAGCTGGGAACAGACGCGAGTGCTATTAGCCCTGGGCATGGCCAATTGAGCACAATAGTGACTCTCCTTACCAGAAAACAACTCTTGCTGCTAGGACCAGAAACTGCATGTGATTCAACTCCGTTTATGAAAGGGAATTCAACTCTAGCTTGCCTTACAAGAAACACACTCTGCTTTTGAGAAAGCAGCACTCTTCTACTCTACTGTGTTTCCTATATAGCCAGAACAGTCAGCTTGCTCAGAACTAAAGAACTGTGCTTCCTACACACAAGGGCCATATCTAATTCAACTCTGCTTAGGAAACTGACAAGAACAGTAGTTTCTCTTGCGTCCAATACACTGCATTTGCTGGGATAAGAAGCGAGTGCTATTTGCACTGTGTAAGGCCAATTGAGCACAATAGTGACTCTCCTTACCAGAAAACAACTCTTGCTGCTAGGACCAGAAACTGCATGTGATTCAACTCCGTTTATGAAAGGGAATTGAACTCTAGCTCTATTTGCACTGGATAAGCACAATAGTGACTCTCCTTACCAGACAACAACTTTTGTTGCTAGGACCAGAATCTGCATGTGATTCAACTCCGTTTATGAAAGGGAAATCAACTCTAGCTCGCCTTACAAGAAACACACTCTGCTTTAGAGAAAGCAGCACTCTTCTACTCTACTGTGTTTCCTATATAGCCAGAACTGTCAGCTTGCTCAGAACTAAATAACTGTGCTTCCTACACACAAGGGCCATATCTAATTCAACTCTGCTTAGGAAACTGACAAGAACAGTAGTTTCTCTTGTGTACAATACACTGCATTGCTGGGAACAGACGCGAGTGCTATTTGCACTGTGTATGGCCAATTGAGCACAATAGTGAATCTCCTTACCAGAAAACAACTCTTGCTGCTAGGACCACAAACTGCTTGTGATTCAACTCCCTTTATGAAAGTGAATTAAACTCTGGCTCGCCTTACAAGAAACACGCTCTGCTTTTGAGAAAGCAGCACTCTTCTACTCTACTCTGTTTCCTATATAGCCAGAACAGTCAGCTTGCTCAGAACCAAAGAACTGTGCTTCGTACACACAATGGCCATAACTAGTTACACTCCGCTTAGGAAACTGACAAGAAGAGTAGTTTCTCTTGCGTCCAATACAATGCACTTGCTGGGAACAGACGCGAGTGCTATTTGCACTGTGTATGGCCAAATGAGCACAATAGTGAAGCTCCTTACCAGAAAACAACTCTTGCTACTAGGACCAGAAACTGCATGTGATTCAACTCCGTGGAATTCAACTCTAGCTTCCCTTAAAAGAAACACACTCTGCTTTTGAGAAAGCAGCACTCTTCTACTCTACTGTGTTTCCTATAGAGCCAGAACAGTCAGCTTGCTCAGAACCAAAGAACTGTGCTTCCTACACAAAAGCTCCATATCTACTTCAACTCTCCTCAGGAAACTGACAAAAACAGTCGTTTCCCTTGCGTCCAATACACTGCACTTGCTGAGAACAGAAGCGAGTGCTATTTGCACTGTGTATGACCAATTGAGTACAATAGTGACTCTCCTTACCAGAAAACAACTCTTGGTGCTAGGACCAGAAACTGCATGTGATTCAACTCCGTTTATGAAAGGGAATTCAACTCTAGCTTGCCTTACAAGAAACACACTCTGCTTTTGAGAAAGCAGCACTCTTCTACTCTACTGTGTTTCCTATAGAGCCAGAAGAGTCAGCTTGCTCAGAACTAAAGAACTGTGCTTCCTACACACAAGGGCCATATCTAATTCAACTCTGCTTAGGAAACTGACAAGAACAGTATTTTCTCTTGCGTCCAATACACTGCATTTGCTGGGATAAGACGCGAGTGCTATTTGCACTGGGTATGGCAAATTGAGCACAATAGTGACTCTCCTTACCAGAAAACAACTCTTGCTGCTAGGACCAGAAACTGCATGTGATTCAACTCCGTTTATGAAAGGGAATTGAACTCTAGCTCTATTTGCACTGAATAAGCACAATAGTGACTCTCCTTACCAGAAAACAACTTTTGCTGCTAGGACCACAAACTGCATGTGATTCAACTCCGTTTATGAAAGGGAAATCAACTCTAGCTCGCCTTACAAGAAACACACTCTGCTTTAGAGAAAGCAGCACTCTTCTACTCTACTGTGTTTCCTATATAGCCAGAACTGTCAGCTTGCTCAGCACTAAAGAACTGTGCTTCCTACACACAAGGGCCATATCTAATTCAACTCTGCTTAGGAAACTGACAAGAACAGTAGTTTCTCTTGCGTCCAATACACTGGATTTGCTGGGAACAGACGCGAGTGCTATTTGCACTGTGTATGGCCAATTGAGCACAATAGTGAATCTCCTTACCAGAAAACAACTCTTGCTGCTAGGACCAGAAACTGCATGTGATTCAACTCCGTTTATGAAAGGGAATTCAACTCTAGCAAACCTTACAAGAAACACACTCTGCTTTTGAGAAAGCAGCACTCTACTACTCTACTCTGTTTCCTATATAGCCAGAACAGTCAGCTTGCTCAGAACCAAAGAACTGTGCTTCCTACACTCACGGGCCATATCTAGTTCAACTCTGCTTAGGAAACTGAAAAGAACAGTCTCTTGTCTTGCGTCCAATACACTGCACTTGCTGGGAACAGACGCGAATGCTATTAGCACTGGGCATGGCCAATTGAGCACAATAGTGACTCTCCTTACAAGAAAACAACTCTTGCTGCTAGGACCAGAAACTGCATGTGATTCA
This sequence comes from Peromyscus californicus insignis, assembly GCF_007827085.1. NCBI lineage: Eukaryota > Metazoa > Chordata > Mammalia > Rodentia > Cricetidae > Peromyscus > Peromyscus californicus. Next base: position 130,532 of record NW_026294392.1, on the reverse strand, counting down.
ACTCCGTTTATGAAAGGGAATTCAACTCTAGCTTGCCTTACAAGAAACACACTCTGCTTTTGAGAAAGCAGCACTCTTCTACTCTACTGTGTTTCCTATATAGCCAGAAGAGTCAGCTTGCTCAGAACTAAAGAACTGTGCTTCCTACACACAAGGGCCATATCTAATTCAACTCTGCTTAGGAAACTGACAAGAACAGTATTTTCTCTTGCGTCCAATACACTGCATTTGCTGGGATAAGACGCGAGTGCTATTTGCACTGGGTATGGCAAATTGAGCACAATAGTGACTCTCCTTACCAGAAAACAACTCTTGCTGCTAGGACCAGAAACTGCATGTGATTCAACTCCGTTTATGAAAGGGAATTGAACTCTAGCTCTATTTGCACTGGATAAGCACAATAGTGACTCTCCTTACCAGAAAACAACTTTTGCTGCTAGGACCACAAACTGCATGTGATTCAACTCCGTTTATGAAAGGGAAATCAACTCTAGCTCACCTTACAAGAAACACACTCTGCTTTAGAGAAAGCAGCACTCTTCTACTCTACTGTGTTTCCTATATAGCCAGAACTGTCAGCTTGCTCAGCACTAAAGAACTGTGCTTCCTACACACAAGGGCCATATCTAATTCAACTCTGCTTAGGAAACTGACAAGAACAGTAGTTTCTCTTGCGTCCAATACACTGCATTTGCTGGGAACAGACGCGAGTGCTATTTGCACTGTGTATGGCCAATTGAGCACAATAGTGAATCTCCTTACCAGAAAACAACTCTTGCTGCTAGGACCACAAACTGCATGTGATTCAACTCCGTTTATGAAAGGGAATTCAACTCTAGCAAACCTTACAAGAAACACACTCTGCTTTTGAGAAAGCAGCACTCTTCTACTCTACTCTGTTTCCTATATAGCCAGAACAGTCAGGTTGCTCAGAACCAAAGAACTGTGCTTCCTACACTCACGGGCCATATCTAGTTCAACTCTGCTTAGGAAACTGAAAAGAACAGTCTCTTGTCTTGCGTCCAATACACTGCACTAGCTGGGAACAGACGTGAGTGCTATTAGCCCTGGGCATGGCCAATTGAGCACAATAGTGACTCTCCTTACCAGAAAACAACTCTTGCTGCTAGGACCAGAAACTGCATGTGATTCAACTCCGTTTATGAAAGGGAATTCAACTCTAGCTTGCCTTACAAGAAACACACTCTGCTTTTGAGAAAGCAGCACTCTTCTACTCTACTGTGTTTCCTATATAGCCAGAACAGTCAGCTTGCTCAGAACTAAAGAACTGTGCTTCCTACACACAAGGGCCATATCTAATTCAAATCTGCTTAGGAAACTGACAAGAACAGTAGTTTCTCTTGCGTCCAATACACTGCATTTGCTGGGATAAGACGCGAGTGCTATTTGCACTGTGTAAGGCCAATTGAGCACAATAGTGACTCTCCTTACCAGAAAACAACTCTTGCTGCTAGGACCAGAAACTGCATGTGATTCAACTCCGTTTATGAAAGGGAATTGAACTCTAGCTCTATTTGCACTCGATAAGCACAATAGTGACTCTCCTTACCAGACAACAACTTTTGTTGCTAGGACCAGAATCTGCATGTGATTCAACTCCGTTTATGAAAGGGAAATCAACTCTAGCTCGCCTTACAAGAAACACACTCTGCTTTAGAGAAAGCAGCACTCTTCTACTCTACTGTGTTTCCTATATAGCCAGAACTGTCAGCTTGCTCAGAACTAAATAACTGTGCTTCCTACACACAAGGGCCATATCTAATTCAACTCTGCTTAGGAAACTGACAAGAACAGTAGTTTCTCTTGTGTACAATACACTGCATTGCTGGGAACAGACGCGAGTGCTATTTGCACTGTGTATGGCCAATTGAGCACAATAGTGAATCTCCTTACCAGAAAACAACTCTTGCTGCTAGGACCACAAACTGCTTGTGATTCAACTCCCTTTATGAAAGTGAATTAAACTCTGGCTCGCCTTACAAGAAACACGCTCTGCTTTTGAGAAAGCAGCACTCTTCTACTCTACTCTGTTTCCTATATAGCCAGAACAGTCAGCTTGCTCAGAACCAAAGAACTGTGCTTCGTACACACAATGGCCATAACTAGTTACACTCCGCTTAGGAAACTGACAAGAAGAGTAGTTTCTCTTGCGTCCAATACAATGCACTTGCTGGGAACAGACGCGAGTGCTATTTGCACTGTGTATGGCCAAATGAGCACAATAGTGAAGCTCCTTACCAGAAAACAACTCTTGCTACTAGGACCAGAAACTGCATGTGATTCAACTCCGTGGAATTCAACTCTAGCTTCCCTTAAAAGAAACACACTCTGCTTTTGAGAAAGCAGCACTCTTCTACTCTACTGTGTTTCCTATAGAGCCAGAACAGTCAGCTTGCTCAGAACCAAAGAACTGTGCTTCCTACACAAAAGCTCCATATCTACTTCAACTCTCCTCAGGAAACTGACAAAAACAGTCGTTTCCCTTGCGTCCAATACACTGCACTTGCTGAGAACAGAAGCGAGTGCTATTTGCACTGTGTATGACCAATTGAGTACAATAGTGACTCTCCTTACCAGAAAACAACTTTTGCTGCTAGGACCACAAACTGCATGTGATTCAACTCCGTTTATGAAAGGGAAATCAACTCTAGCTCGCCTTACAAGAAACACACTCTGCTTTAGAGAAAGCAGCACTCTTCTACTCTACTGTGTTTCCTATATAGCCAAAACTGTCAGCTTGCTCAGCACTAAAGAACTGTGCTTCCTACACACAAGGGCCATATCTAATTCAACTCTGCTTAGGAAACTGACAAGAACAGTAGTTTCTCTTGCGTCCAATACACTGCATTTGCTGGGAACAGACGCGAGTGCTATTTGCACTGTGTATGGCCAATTGAGCACAATAGTGAATCTCCTTACCAGAAAACAACTCTTGCTGCTAGGACCAGAAACTGCATGTGATTCAACTCCGTTTATGAAAGGGAATTCAACTCTAGCAAACCTTACAAGAAACACACTCTGCTTTTGAGAAAGCAGCACTCTACTACTCTACTCTGTTTCCTATATAGCCAGAACAGTCAGCTTGCTCAGAACCAAAGAACTGTGCTTCCTACACTCACGGGCCATATCTAGTTCAACTCTGCTTAGGAAACTGAAAAGAACAGTCTCTTGTCTTGCGTCCAATACACTGCACTTGCTGGGAACAGACGCGAATGCTATTAGCACTGGGCATGGCCAATTGAGCACAATAGTGACTCTCCTTACAAGAAAACAACTCTTGCTGCTAGGACCAGAAACTGCTTGTGATTCAACTCCCTTTATGAAAGTGAATTAAACTCTGGCTCGCCTTACAAGAAACACGCTCTGCTTTTGAGAAAGCAGCACTCTTCTACTCTACTCTGTTTCCTATATAGCCAGAACAGTCAGCTTGCTCAGAACCAAAGAACTGTGCTTCGTACACACAATGGCCATAACTAGTTACACTCCGCTTAGGAAACTGACAAGAAGAGTAGTTTCTCTTGCGTCCAATACAATGCACTTGCTGGGAACAGACGCGAGTGCTATTTGCACTGTGTATGGCCAAATGAGCACAATAGTGAAGCTCCTTACCAGAAAACAACTCTTGCTACTAGGACCAGAAACTGCATGTGATTCAACTCCGTGGAATTCAACTCTAGCTTCCCTTAAGGAAACACACTCTGCTTTTGAGAAAGCAGCACTCTTCTACTCTACTGTGTTTCCTATAGAGCCAGAACAGTCAGCTTGCTCAGAACCAAAGAACTGTGCTTCCTACACAAAAGCTCCATATCTACTTCAACTCTCCTCAGGAAACTGACAAAAACAGTCGTTTCCCTTGCGTCCAATACACTGCACTTGCTGAGAACAGAAGCGAGTGCTATTTGCACTGTATATGACCAATTGAGTACAATAGTGACTCTCCTTACCAGAAAACAACTCTTGGTGCTAGGACCAGAAACTGCATGTGATTCAACTCCGTTTATGAAAGGGAATTCAACTCTAGCTTGCCTTACAAGAAACACACTCTGCTTTTGAGAAAGCAGCACTCTTCTACTCTACTGTGTTTCCTATAGAGCCAGAACAGTCAGCTTGCTCAGAACTAAAGAACTGTGCTTCCTACACACAAGGGCCATATCTAATTCAACTCTGCTTAGGAAACTGACAAGAACAGTATTTTCTCTTGCGTCCAATACACTGCATTTGCTGGGATAAGACGCGAGTGCTATTTGCACTGGGTATGGCAAATTGAGCACAATAGTGACTCTCCTTACCAGAAAACAACTCTTGCTGCTAGGACCAGAAACTGCATGTGATTCAACTCCGTTTATGAAAGGGAATTGAACTCTAGCTCTATTTGCACTGAATAAGCACAATAGTGACTCTCCTTACCAGAAAACAACTTTTGCTGCTAGGACCACAAACTGCATGTGATTCAACTCCGTTTATGAAAGGGAAATCAACTCTAGCTCGCCTTACAAGAAACACACTCTGCTTTAGAGAAAGCAGCACTCTTCTACTCTACTGTGTTTCCTATATAGCCAGAACTGTCAGCTTGCTCAGCACTAAAGAACTGTGCTTCCTACACACAAGGGCCATATCTAATTCAACTCTGCTTAGGAAACTGACAAGAACAGTAGTTTCTCTTGCGTCCAATACACTGCATTTGCTGGGAACAGACGCGAGTGCTATTTGCACTGTGTATGGCCAATTGAGCACAATAGTGAATCTCCTTACCAGAAAACAACTCTTGCTGCTAGGACCAGAAACTGCATGTGATTCAACTCCGTTTATGAAAGGGAATTCAACTCTAGCAAACCTTACAAGAAACACACTCTGCTTTTGAGAAAGCAGCACTCTACTACTCTACTCTGTTTCCTATATAGCCAGAACAGTCAGCTTGCTCAGAACCAAAGAACTGCGCTTCCTACACTCACGGGCCATATCTAGTTCAACTCTGCTTAGGAAACTGAAAAGAACAATCTCTTGTCTTGCGTCCAATACACTGCACTTGCTGGGAACAGACGCGAATGCTATTAGCACTGGGCATGGCCAATTGAGCACAATAGTGACTCTCCTTACAAGAAAACAACTCTTGCTGCTAGGACCAGAAACTGCATGTGATTCAACTCCGTTTATGAAAGGGAATTCAACTCTAGCTTGCCTTACAAGAAACACACTCTGCTTTTGAGAAAGCAGCACTCTTCTACTCTACTGTGTTTCCTATATAGCCAGAAGAGTCAGCTTGCTCAGAACTAAAGAACTGTGCTTCCTACACACAAGGGCCATATCTAATTCAACTCTGCTTAGGAAACTGACAAGAACAGTATTTTCTCTTGCGTCCAATACACTGCATTTGCTGGGATAAGACGCGAGTGCTATTTGCACTGGGTATGGCAAATTGAGCCCAATAGTGACTCTCCTTACCAGAAAACAACTCTTGCTGCTAGGACCAGAAACTGCATGTGATTCAACTCCGTTTATGAAAGGGAATTGAACTCTAGCTCTATTTGCACTGGATAAGCACAATAGTGACTCTCCTTACCAGAAAACAACTTTTGCTGCTAGGACCACAAACTGCATGTGATTCAACTCCGTTTATGAAAGGGAAATCAACTCTAGCTCACCTTACAAGAAACACACTCTGCTTTAGAGAAAGCAGCACTCTTCTACTCTACTGTGTTTCCTATATAGCCAGAACTGTCAGCTTGCTCAGCACTAAAGAACTGTGCTTCCTACACACAAGGGCCATATCTAATTCAACTCTGCTTAGGAAACTGACAAGAACAGTAGTTTCTCTTGCGTCCAATACACTGCATTTGCTGGGAACAGACGCGAGTGCTATTTGCACTGTGTATGGCCAATTGAGCACAATAGTGAATCTCCTTACCAGAAAACAACTCTTGCTGCTAGGACCACAAACTGCATGTGATTCAACTCCGTTTATGAAAGGGAATTCAACTCTAGCAAACCTTACAAGAAACACACTCTGCTTTTGAGAAAGCAGCACTCTTCTACTCTACTCTGTTTCCTATATAGCCAGAACAGTCAGCTTGCTCAGAACCAAAGAACTGTGCTTCCTACACAAAAGGGCCATATCTACTTCAACTCTCCTTAGGAAACTGACAAAAACAGTTGTTTCTCTTGCGTCCAATACACTGCATTTTCTGGGAACAGACGCGAGTGCTATTAGCACTGGGCTTGGCCAATTGAGCACAATAGTGACTCTCCTTACCAGAAAACAACTCTTGCTGCTAGGACCAGAAACTGCATGTGATTCAACTCCGTTTATGAAAGGGAATTGAACTCTAGCTCTATTTGCACTGGATAAGCACAATAGTGTCTCTCCTTACCAGAAAACAACTTTTGTTGCTAGGACCAGAATCTGCATGTGATTCAACTCCGTTTATGAAAGGGAAATCAACTCTAGCTCGCCTTACAGGAAACACACTCTGCTTTTGAGAAAGCAGCACTCTTCTACTCTACTCTGTTTCCTATATAGCCAGAACAGTCAGCTTGCTCAGAACCAAAGAACTGTGCTTCCTACACACAATGGCCATAACTAGTTACACTCCACTTAGGAAACTGACAAGAAGAGTAGTTTCTCTTGCGTCCAATACAATGCACTTGCTGGGAACAGACGCGAGTGCTATTTGCACTGTGTATGGCCAAAAGAGCACAATAGTGAAGCTCCTTACCAGAAAACAACTCTTGCTACTAGGACCATAAACTGCATGTGATTCAACTCCGTGGAATTCAACTCTAGCTTCCCTTAAAAGAAACACACTCTGCTTTTGAGAAAGCAGCACTCTTCTAATCTACTGTGTTTCCTATAGAGCCAGAAAGTCAGCTTGCTCAGAACCAAAGAACTGTGCTTATTACAAAAAAGCTCCATATCTACTTCAACTCTCCTTAGGAAACTGACAAAAACAGTTGTTTCCCTTTCGTCCAATACACTGCACTTGCTGAGAACAAAAGCGAGTGCTATTTGCACTGTGTATGGCCAATTGAGTACAATAGTGACTCTCCTTACCAGTAACAACTCTTGGTGCTAGGACCAGAAACTGCATGTGATTCAACTCCGTTTATGAAAGGGAATTCAACTCTAGCTTGCCTTACAAGAAACACACTCTGCTTTTGAGAAAGCAGCACTCTTCTACTCTACTGTGTTTCCTATATAGCCAGAACAGTCAGCTTGCTCAGAACTAAAGAACTGTGCTTCCTACACACAAGGGCCATATCTAATTCAACTCTGCTTAGGAAACTGACAAGAACAGTAGTTTCTCTTGCGTCCAATACACTGCATTTGCTGGGATAAGACGCGAGTGCTATTTGCACTGTGTATGGCCAATTGAGCACAATAGTGACTCTCCTTACCAGAAAACAACTCTTGCTGCTAGGACCAGAAACTGCATGTGATCAACTCCGTTTATGAAAAGGAATTGAACTCTAGCTCTATTTGCACTGGATAAGCACAATAGTGACTCTCCTTACCAGACAACAACTTTTGTTGCTAGGACCAGAATCTGCATGTGATTCAACTCCGTTTATGAAAGGGAAATCAACTCTAGCTCGCCTTACAAGAAACACACTCTGCTTTTGAGAAAGCAGCACTCTTCTACTCTACTCTGTTTCCTATATAGCCAGAACTGTCAGCTTGCTCAGAACTAAAGAACTGTGCTTCCTACACACAAGGGCCATATCTAATTCAACTCTGCTTAGGAAACTGACAAGAACAGTAGTTTCTCTTGCGTCCAATACACTGCATTTGCTGGGAACAGACGCGAGTGCTATTTGCACTGTGTATGGCCAATTGAGCACAATAGTGAATCTCCTTACCAGAAAACAACTCTTGCTGCTAGGACCAGAAACTGCATGTGATTCAACTCCGTTTATGAAAGGAAATTCAACTCTAGCAAACCTTACAAGAAACACACTCTGCTTTTGAGAAAGCAGCACTCTTCTACTCTACTCTGTTTCCTATATAGCCAGAACAGTCAGGTTGCTCAGAACCAAAGAACTGTGCTTCCTACACTCACGGGCCATATCTAGTTCAACTCTGCTTAGGAAACTGAAAAGAACAGTCTCTTGTCTTGCGTCCAATACACTGCACTAGCTGGGAACAGACGCGAGTGCTATTAGCACTGGGCATGGCCAATTGAGCACAATAGTGACTCTCCTTACCAGAAAACAACTCTTGCTGCTAGGACCAGAAACTGCATGTGATTCAACTCCGTTTATGAAAGGGAATTCAACTCTAGCTTGCCTTACAAGAAACACACTCTGCTTTTGAGAAAGCAGCACTCTTCTACTCTACTGTGTTTCCTATATAGCCAGAACAGTCAGCTTGCTCAGAACTAAAGAACTGTGCTTCCTACACACAAGGGCCATATCTAATTCAAATCTGCTTAGGAAACTGACAAGAACAGTAGTTTCTCTTGCGTCCAATACACTGCATTTGCTGGGATAAGACGCGAGTGCTATTTGCACTGTGTAAGGCCAATTGAGCACAATAGTGACTCTCCTTACCAGAAAACAACTCTTGCTGCTAGGACCAGAAACTGCATGTGATTCAACTCCGTTTATGAAAGGGAATTGAACTCTAGCTCTATTTGCACTGGATAAGCACAATAGTGACTCTCCTTACCAGACAACAACTTTTGTTGCTAGGACCAGAATCTGCATGTGATTCAACTCCGTTTATGAAAGGGAAATCAACTCTAGCTCGCCTTACAAGAAACACACTCTGCTTTAGAGAAAGCAGCACTCTTCTACTCTACTGTGTTTCCTATATAGCCAGAACTGTCAGCTTGCTCAGAACTAAATAACTGTGCTTCCTACACACAAGGGCCATATCTAATTCAACTCTGCTTAGGAAACTGACAAGAACAGTAGTTTCTCTTGTGTACAATACACTGCATTGCTGGGAACAGACGCGAGTGCTATTTGCACTGTGTATGGCCAATTGAGCACAATAGTGAATCTCCTTACAAGAAAACAACTCTTTCTGCTAGGACCACAAACTGCTTGTGATTCAACTCCCTTTATGAAAGTGAATTAAACTCTGGCTCGCCTTACAAGAAACACGCTCTGCTTTTGAGAAAGCAGCACTCTTCTACTCTACTCTGTTTCCTATATAGCCAGAACAGTCAGCTTGCTCAGAACCAAAGAACTGTGCTTCGTACACACAATGGCCATAACTAGTTACACTCCGCTTAGGAAACTGACAAGAAGAGTAGTTTCTCTTGCGTCCAATACAATGCACTTGCTGGGAACAGACGCGAGTGCTATTTGCACTGTGTATGGCCAAATGAGCACAATAGTGAAGCTCCTTACCAGAAAACAACTCTTGCTACTAGGACCAGAAACTGCATGTGATTCAACTCCGTGGAATTCAACTCTAGCTTCCCTTAAAAGAAACACACTCTGCTTTTGAGAAAGCAGCACTCTTCTACTCTACTGTGTTTCCTATAGAGCCAGAACAGTCAGCTTGCTCAGAACCAAAGAACTGTGCTTCCTACACAAAAGCTCCATATCTACTTCAACTCTCCTCAGGAAACTGACAAAAACAGTCGTTTCCCTTGCGTCCAATACACTGCACTTGCTGAGAACAGAAGCGAGTGCTATTTGCACTGTGTATGACCAATTGAGTACAATAGTGACTCTCCTTACCAGAAAACAACTCTTGGTGCTAGGACCAGAAACTGCATGTGATTCAACTCCGTTTATGAAAGGGAATTCAACTCTAGCTTGCCTTACAAGAAACACACTCTGCTTTTGAGAAAGCAGCACTCTTCTACTCTACTGTGTTTCCTATAGAGCCAGAACAGTCAGCTTGCTCAGAACTAAAGAACTGTGCTTCCTACACACAAGGGCCATATCTAATTCAACTCTGCTTAGGAAACTGACAAGAACAGTATTTTCTCTTGCGTCCAATACACTGCATTTGCTGGGATAAGACGCGAGTGCTATTTGCACTGGGTATGGCAAATTGAGCACAATAGTGACTCTCCTTACCAGAAAACAACTCTTGCTGCTAGGACCAGAAACTGCATGTGATTCAACTCCGTTTATGAAAGGGAATTGAACTCTAGCTCTATTTGCACTGAATAAGCACAATAGTGACTCTCCTTACCAGAAAACAACTTTTGCTGCTAGGACCACAAACTGCATGTGATTCAACTCCGTTTATGAAAGGGAAATCAACTCTAGCTCGCCTTGCAAGAAACACACTCTGCTTTAGAGATAGCAGCACTCTTCTACTCTACTGTGTTTCCTATATAGCCAGAACTGTCAGCTTGCTCAGCACTAAAGAACTGTGCTTCCTACACACAAGGGCCATATCTAATTCAACTCTGCTTAGGAAACTGACAAGAACAGTAGTTTCTCTTACGTCCAATACACTGGATTTGCTGGGAACAGACGCGAGTGCTATTTGCACTGTGTATGGCCAAATGAGCACAATAGAGAATCTCCTTACCAGAAAACAACTCTTGCTACTAGGACCATAAACTGCATGTGATTCAACTCCGTGGAATTCAACTCTAGCTTCCCTTAAAAGAAACACACTCTGCTTTTGAGAAAGCAGCACTCTTCTACTCTACTGTGTTTCCTATAGAGCCAGAACAGTCAGCTTGCTCAGAACCAAAGAACTGTGCTTCCTACACAAAAGCTCCATATCTACTTCAACTCTCCTTAGGAAACTGACAAAAACAGTTGTTTCTCTTGCGTCCAATACACTGCATTTTCTGGGAACAGACGCGAGTGCTATTAGCACTGGGCTTGGCCAATTGAGCACAATAGTGACTCTCCTTACCAGAAAACAACTCTTGCTGCTATGACCAGAAATTGCATGTGATTCAACTCCGTTTATGAAAGGGAATTGAACTCTAGCTCTATTTGCACTGGATAAGCACAATAGTGTCTCTCCTTACCAGAAAACAACTTTTGTTGCTAGGACCAGAATCTGCATGTGATTCAACTCCGTTTATGAAAGGGAAATCAACTCTAGCTCGCCTTACAGGAAACACACTCTGCTTTTGAGAAAGCAGCACTCTTCTACTCTACTCTGTTTCCTATATAGCCAGAACAGTCAGCTTGCTCAGAACCAAAGAACTGTGCTTCCTACACACAATGGCCATAACTAGTTACACTCCACTTAGGAAACTGACAAGAAGAGTAGTTTCTCTTGCGTCCAATACAATGCACTTGCTGGGAACAGACGCGAGTGCTATTTGCACTGTGTATGGCCAAAAGAGCACAATAGTGAAGCTCCTTACCAGAAAACAACTCTTGCTACTAGGACCATAAACTGCATGTGATTCAACTCCGTGGAATTCAACTCTAGCTTCCCTTAAAAGAAACACACTCTGCTTTTGAGAAAGCAGCACTCTTCTAATCTACTGTGTTTCCTATAGAGCCAGAAAGTCAGCTTGCTCAGAACCAAAGAACTGTGCTTATTACAAAAAAGCTCCATATCTACTTCAACTCTCCTTAGGAAACTGACAAAAACAGTTGTTTCCCTTTCGTCCAATACACTGCACTTGCTGAGAACAAAAGCGAGTGCTATTTGCACTGTGTATGGCCAATTGAGTACAATAGTGACTCTCCTTACCAGTAACAACTCTTGGTGCTAGTACCAGAAACTGCATGTGATTCAACTCCGTTTATGAAAGGGTATTCAACTCTAGCTTGCCTTACAAGAAACACACTCTGCTTTTGAGAAAGCAGCACTCTTCTACTATACTGTGTTTCCTATATAGCCAGAACAGTCAGCTTGCTCAGAACTAAAGAACTGTGCTTCCTACACACAAGGGCCATATCTAATTCAACTCTGCTTAGAAAACTGACAAGAACAGTAGTTTCTCTCGCGTCCAATACACTGCATTTGCTGGGATAAGACGCGAGTGCTATTTGCACTGTGTAATGCCAATTGAGCACAATAGTGACTCTCTTTACCAGAAAACAACTCTTGCTGCTAGGACCAGAAAGTGCATGTGATTCAACTCCGTTTATGAAAAGGAATTGAACTCTAGCTCTATTTGCACTGGATAAGCACAATAGTGACTCTCCTTACCAGACAACAACTTTTGTTGCTAGGACCAGAATCTGCATGTGATTCAACTCCGTTTACGAAAGGGAAATCAACTCTAGCTCGCCTTACAAGAAACACACTCTGCTTTTGAGAAAGCAGCACTCTTCTACTCTACTCTGTTTCCTATATAGCCAGAACTGTCAGCTTGCTCAGAACTAATGAACTGTGCTTCCTACACACAAGGGCCATATCTAATTCAACTCTGCTTAGGAAACTGACAAGAACAGTAGTTTCTCTTGCGTCCAATACACTGCATTTGCTGGGAACAGACGCGAGTGCTATTTGCACTGTGTATGGCCAATTGAGCACAATAGTGAATCTCCTTACCAGAAAACAACTCTTGCTGCTAGGACCAGAAACTGCATGTGATTCAACTCCGTTTATGAAAGGGAATTCAACTCTAGCAAACCTTACAAGAAACACACTCTGCTTTTGAGAAAGCAGCACTCTTCTACTCTACTCTGTTTCCTATATAGCCAGAACAGTCAGGTTGCTCAGAACCAAAGAACTGTGCTTCCTACACTCACGGGCCATATCTAGTTCAACTCTGCTTAGGAAACTGAAAAGAACAGTCTCTTGTCTTGCGTCCAATACACTGCACTAGCTGGGAACAGACGCGAGGGCTATTAGCACTGGGCATGGCCAATTGAGCACAATAGTGACTCTCCTTACCAGAAAACAACTCTTGCTGCTAGGACCAGAAACTGCATGTGATTCAACTCCGTTTATGAAAGGGAATTCAACTCTAGCTTGCCTTACAAGAAACACACTCTGCTTTTGAGAAAGCAGCACTCTTCTACTGTACTGTGTTTCCTATATAGCCAGAACAGTCAGCTTGCTCAGAACTAAAGAACTGTGCTTCCTACACACAAGGGCCATATCTAATTCAAATCTGCTTAGGAAACTGACAAGAACAGTAGTTTCTCTTGCGTCCAATACACTGCATTTGCTGGGATAAGACGCGAGTGCTATTTGCACTGTGTAAGGCCAATTGAGCACAATAGTGACTCTCCTTACCAGAAAACAACTCTTGCTGCTAGGACCAGAAACTGCATGTGATTCAACTCCGTTTATGAAAGGGAATTGAACTCTAGCTCTATTTGCACTGGATAAGCACAATAGTGACTCTCCTTACCAGACAACAACTTTTGTTGCTAGGACCAGAATCTGCATGTGATTCAACTCCGTTTATGAAAGGGAAATCAACTCTAGCTCGCCTTACAAGAAACACACTCTGCTTTAGAGAAAGCAGCACTCTTCTACTCTACTGTGTTTCCTATATAGCCAGAACTGTCAGCTTGCTCAGAACTAAATAACTGTGCTTCCTACACACAAGGGCCATATCTAATTCAACTCTGCTTAGGAAACTGACAAGAACAGTAGTTTCTCTTGTGTACAATACACTGCATTGCTGGGAACAGACGCGAGTGCTATTTGCACTGTGTATGGCCAATTGAGCACAATAGTGAATCTCCTTACAAGAAAACAACTCTTGCTGCTAGGACCACAAACTGCTTGTGATTCAACTCCCTTTATGAAAGTGAATTAAACTCTGGCTCGCCTTACAAGAAACACGCTCTGCTTTTGAGAAAGCAGCACTCTTCTACTCTACTCTGTTTCCTATATAGCCAGAACAGTCAGCTTGCTCAGAACCAAAGAACTGTGCTTCGTACACACAATGGCCATAACTAGTTACACTCCGCTTAGGAAACTGACAAGAAGAGTAGTTTCTCTTGCGTCCAATACAATGCACTTGCTGGGAACAGACGCGAGTGCTATTTGCACTGTGTATGGCCAAATGAGCACAATAGTGAAGCTCCTTACCAGAAAACAACTCTTGCTACTAGGACCAGAAACTGCATGTGATTCAACTCCGTGGAATTCAACTCTAGCTTCCCTTAAAAGAAACACACTCTGCTTTTGAGAAAGCAGCACTCTTCTACTCTACTGTGTTTCCTATAGAGCCAGAACAGTCAGCTTGCTCAGAACCAAAGAACTGTGCTTCCTACACAAAAGCTCCATATCTACTTCAACTCTCCTCAGGAAACTGACAAAAACAGTCGTTTCCCTTGCGTCCAATACACTGCACTTGCTGAGAACAGAAGCGAGTGCTATTTGCACTGTGTATGACCAATTGAGTACAATAGTGACTCTCCTTACCAGAAAACAACTCTTGGTGCTAGGACCAGAAACTGCATGTGATTCAACTCCGTTTATGAAAGGGAATTCAACTCTAGCTTGCCTTACAAGAAACACACTCTGCTTTTGAGAAAGCAGCACTCTTCTACTCTACTGTGTTTCCTATAGAGCCAGAACAGTCAGCTTGCTCAGAACTAAAGAACTGTGCTTCCTACACACAAGGGCCATATCTAATTCAACTCTGCTTAGGAAACTGACAAGAACAGTATTTTCTCTTGCGTCCAATACACTGCATTTGCTGGGATAAGACGCGAGTGCTATTTGCACTGGGTATGGCAAATTGAGCACAATAGTGACTCTCCTTACCAGAAAACAACTCTTGCTGCTAGGACCAGAAACTGCATGTGATTCAACTCCGTTTATGAAAGGGAATTGAACTCTAGCTCTATTTGCACTGAATAAGCACAATAGTGACTCTCCTTACCAGAAAACAACTTTTGCTGCTAGGACCACAAACTGCATGTGATTCAACTCCGTTTATGAAAGGGAAATCAACTCTAGCTCGCCTTACAAGAAACACACTCTGCTTTAGAGATAGCAGCACTCTTCTACTCTACTGTGTTTCCTATATAGCCAGAACTGTCAGCTTGCTCAGCACTAAAGAACTGTGCTTCCTACACACAAGGGCCATATCTAATTCAACTCTGCTTAGGAAACTGACAAGAACAGTAGTTTCTCTTGCGTCCAATACACTGGATTTGCTGGGAACAGACGCGAGTGCTATTTGCACTGTGTATGGCCAATTGAGCACAATAGTGAATCTCCTTACCAGAAAACAACTCTTGCTGCTAGGACCAGAAACTGCATGTGATTCAACTCCGTGGAATTCAACTCTAGCTTCCCTTAAAAGAAACACACTCTGCTTTTGAGAAAGCAGCACTCTTCTACTCTACTGTGTTTCCTATAGAGCCAGAACAGTCAGCTTGCTCAGAACCAAAGAACTGTGCTTCCTACACACAATGGCCATAACTAGTTACACTCCACTTAGGAAACTGACAAGAAGAGTAGTTTCTCTTGCGTCCAATACAATGCACTTGCTGGGAACAGACGCGAGTGCTATTTGCACTGTGTATGGCCAAAAGAGCACAATAGTGAAGCTCCTTACCAGAAAACAACTCTTGCTACTAGGACCATAAACTGCATGTGATTCAACTCCGTGGAATTCAACTCTAGCTTCCCTTAAAAGAAACACACTCTGCTTTTGAGAAAGCAGCACTCTTCTAATCTACTGTGTTTCCTATAGAGCCAGAAAGTCAGCTTGCTCAGAACCAAAGAACTGTGCTTCCTACAAAAAAGCTCCATATCTACTTCAACTCTCCTTAGGAAACTGACAAAAACAGTTGTTTCCCTTTCGTCCAATACACTGCACTTGCTGAGAACAAAAGCGAGTGCTATTTGCACTGTGTATGGCCAATTGAGTACAATAGTGACTCTCCTTACCAGTAACAACTCTTGGTGCTAGTACCAGAAACTGCATGTGATTCAACTCCGTTTATGAAAGGGTATTCAACTCTAGCTTGCCTTACAAGAAACACACTCTGCTTTTGAGAAAGCAGCACTCTTCTACTCTACTGTGTTTCCTATATAGCCAGAACAGTCAGCTTGCTCAGAACTAAAGAACTGTGCTTCCTACACACAAGGGCCATATCTAATTCAACTCTGCTTAGGAAACTGACAAGAACAGTAGTTTCTCTTGCGTCCAATACACTGCATTTGCTGGGATAAGACGCGAGTGCTATTTGCACTGTGTAAGGCCAATTGAGCACAATAGTGACTCTCTTTACCAGAAAACAACTCTTGCTGCTAGGACCAGAAACTGCATGTGATTCAACTCCGTTTATGAAAAGGAATTGAACTCTAGCTCTATTTGCACTGGATAAGCACAATAGTGACTCTCCTTACCAGACAACAACTTTTGTTGCTAGGACCAGAATCTGCATGTGATTCAACTCCGTTTATGAAAGGGAAATCAACTCTAGCTCGCCTTACAAGAAACACACTCTGCTTTTGAGAAAGCAGCACTCTTCTACTCTACTCTGTTTCCTATATAGCCAGAACTGTCAGCTTGCTCAGAACTAATGAACTGTGCTTCCTACACACAAGGGCCATATCTAATTCAACTCTGCTTAGGAAACTGACAAGAACAGTAGTTTCTCTTGCGTCCAATACACTGCATTTGCTGGGAACAGACGCGAGTGCTATTTGCACTGTGTATGGCCAATTGAGCACAATAGTGAATCTCCTTAAAAGAAAACAACTCTTTCTGCTAGGACCACAAACTGCTTGTGATTCAACTCCCTTTATGAAAGTGAATTAAACTCTGGCTCGCCTTACAAGAAACACGCTCTGCTTTTGAGAAAGCAGCACTCTTCTACTCTACTCTGTTTCCTATATAGCCAGAACAGTCAGCTTGCTCCGAACCAAAGAACTGTGCTTCGTACACACAATGGCCATAACTAGTTACACTCCGCTTAGGAAACTGACAAGAAGAGTAGTTTCTCTTGCGTCCAATACAATGCACTTGCTGGGAACAGACGCGAGTGCTATTTGCACTGTGTATGGCCAAATGAGCACAATAGTGAAGCTCCTTACCAGAAAACAACTCTTGCTACTAGGACCAGAAACTGCATGTGATTCAACTCCGTGGAATTCAACTCTAGCTTCCCTTAAAAGAAACACACTCTGCTTTTGAGAAAGCAGCACTCTTCTACTCTACTGTGTTTCCTATAGAGCCAGAACAGTCAGCTTGCTCAGAACCAAAGAACTGTGCTTCCTACACAAAAGCTCCATATCTACTTCAACTCTCCTCAGGAAACTGACAAAAACAGTCGTTTCCCTTGCGTCCAATACACTGCACTTGCTGAGAACAGAAGCGAGTGCTATTTGCACTGTGTATGACCAATTGAGTACAATAGTGACTCTCCTTACCAGAAAAAAACTCTTGGTGCTAGGACCAGAAACTGCATGTGATTCAACTCCGTTTATGAAAGGGAATTCAACTCTAGCTTGCCTTACAAGAAACACACTCTGCTTTTGAGAAAGCAGCACTCTTCTACTCTACTGTGTTTCCTATAGAGCCAGAACAGTCAGCTTGCTCAGAACTAAAGAACTGTGCTTCCTACACACAAGGGCCATATCTAATTCAACTCTGCTTAGGAAACTGACAAGAACAGTATTTTCTCTTGCGTCCAATACACTGCATTTGCTGGGATAAGACGCGAGTGCTATTTGCACTGGGTATGGCAAATTGAGCACAATAGTGACTCTCCTTACCAGAAAACAACTCTTGCTGCTAGGACCAGAAACTGCATGTGATTCAACTCCGTTTATGAAAGGGAATTGAACTCTAGCTCTATTTGCACTGAATAAGCACAATAGTGACTCTCCTTACCAGAAAACAACTTTTGCTGCTAGGACCACAAACTGCATGTGATTCAACTCCGTTTATGAAAGGGAAATCAACTCTAGCTCGCCTTACAAGAAACACACTCTGCTTTAGAGATAGCAGCACTCTTCTACTCTACTGTGTTTCCTATATAGCCAGAACTGTCAGCTTGCTCAGCACTAAAGAACTGTGCTTCCTACACACAAGGGCCATATCTAATTCAACTCTGCTTAGGAAACTGACAAGAACAGTAGTTTCTCTTGCGTCCAATACACTGTATTTGCTGGGAACAGACGCGAGTGCTATTTGCACTGTGTATGGCCAATTGAGCACAATAGTGAATCTCCTTACCAGAAAACAACTCTTGCTGCTAGGACCAGAAACTGCATGTGATTCAACTCCGTTTATGAAAGGGAATTCAACTCTAGCAAACCTTACAAGAAACACACTCTGCTTTTGAGAAAGCAGCACTCTACTACTCTACTCTGTTTCCTATATAGACAGAACAGTCAGCTTGCTCAGAACCAAAGAACTGTGCTTCCAACACTCACGGGCCATATCTAGTTCAACTCTGCTTAGGAAACTGAAAAGAACAGTCTCTTGTCTTGTGTCCAATACACTGCACTAGCTGGGAACAGACGCGAGGGCTATTAGCACTGGGCATGGCCAATTGAGCACAATAGTGACTCTCCTTACCAGAAAACAACTCTTGCTGCTAGGACCAGAAACTGCATGTGATTCAACTCCGTTTATGAAAGGGAATTCAACTCTAGCTTGCCTTACAAGAAACACACTCTGGTTTTGAGAAAGCAGCACTCTTCTACTCTACTGTGTTTCCTATATAGCCAGAACAGTCAGCTTGCTCAGAACTAAAGAACTGTGCTTCCTACACACAAGGGCCATATCTAATTCAAATCTGCTTAGGAAACTGACAAGAACAGTAGTTTCTCTTGCGTCCAATACACTGCATTTGCTGGGATAAGACGCGAGTGCTATTTGCACTGTGTAAGGCCAATTGAGCACAATAGTGACTCTCCTTACCAGAAAACAACTCTTGCTGCTAGGACCAGAAACTGCATGTGATTCAACTCCGTTTATGAAAGGGAATTGAACTCTAGCTCTATTTGCACTGGATAAGCACAATAGTGACTCTCCTTACCAGACAACAACTTTTGTTGCTAGGACCAGAATCTGCATGTGATTCAACTCCGTTTATGAAAGGGAAATCAACTCTAGCTCGCCTTACAAGAAACACACTCTGCTTTAGAGAAAGCAGCACTCTTCTACTCTACTGTGTTTCCTATATAGCCAGAACTGTCAGCTTGCTCAGAACTAAATAACTGTGCTTCCTACACACAAGGGCCATATCTAATTCAACTCTGCTTAGGAAACTGACAAGAACAGTAGTTTCTCTTGTGTACAATACACTGCATTGCTGGGAACAGACGCGAGTGCTATTTGCACTGTGTATGGCCAATTGAGCACAATAGTGAATCTCCTTACAAGAAAACAACTCTTGCTGCTAGGACCACAAACTGCTTGTGATTCAACTCCCTTTATGAAAGTGAATTAAACTCTGGCTCGCCTTACAAGAAACACACTCTGCTTTTGAGAAAGCAGCACTCTTCTACTCTACTCTGTTTCCTATATAGCCAGAACAGTCAGCTTGCTCAGAACCAAAGAACTGTGCTTCGTACACACAATGGCCATAACTAGTTACACTCCGCTTAGGAAACTGACAAGAAGAGTAGTTTCTCTTGCGTCCAATACAATGCACTTGCTGGGAACAGACGCGAGTGCTATTTGCACTGTGTATGGCCAAATGAGCACAATAGTGAAGCTCCTTACCAGAAAACAACTCTTGCTACTAGGACCAGAAACTGCATGTGATTCAACTCCGTGGAATTCAACTCTAGCTTCCCTTAAAAGAAACACACTCTGCTTTTGAGAAAGCAGCACTCTTCTACTTTACTGTGTTTCCTATAGAGCCAGAACAGTCAGCTTGCTCAGAACCAAAGAACTGTGCTTCCTACACAAAAGCTCCATATCTACTTCAACTCTCCTTAGGAAACTGACAAAAACAGTTGTTTCTCTTGCGTCCAATACACTGCATATTCTGGGAACAGACGCGAGTGCTATTAGCACTGGGCTTGGCCAATTGAGCACAATAGTGACTCTCCTTACCAGAAAACAACTCTTGCTGCTAGGACCAGAAACTGCATGTGATTCAACGCCGTTTATGAAAGGGAATTCAACTCTAGCTTGCCTTACAAGAAACACACTCTGCTTTTGAGAAAGCAGCACTCTTCTACTCTACTGTGTTTCCTATATAGCCAGAACAGTCAGCTTGCTCAGAACTAAAGAACTGTGCTTCCTACACACAAGGGCCATATCTAATTCAACTTTGCTTAGGAAACTGACAAGAACAGTAGTTTCTCTTACGTCCAATACACTGCATTTGCTGGGATAAGACGCGAGTGCTATTTGCACTGTGTAAGGCCAATTGAGCACAATAGTGACTCTCCTTACCAGAAAAAAACTCTTGCTGCTAGGACCAGAAACTGCATGTGATTCAACTCCGTTTATGAAAAGGAATTGAACTCTAGCTCTATTTGCACTGGATAAGCACAATAGTGACTCTCCTTACCAGACAACAACTTTTGTTGCTAGGACCAGAATCTGCATGTGATTCAACTCCGTTTATGAAACGGAATTAAACTCTGGCTCTCCTTACAAGAAACACACTCTGCTTTTGAGAAAGCAGCACTCTACTACTCTACTGTGTTTCCTAAAGAGCCAGAACAGTCAGCTTGCTTAGAACCAAAGAACTGTGCTTCCTACACACAATGGCCATAACTAGTTACACTCCGCTTAGGAAACTGACAAGAACAGTAGTTTCTCTTGCGTCCAATACACTGTACTTTCTGAGAACAGAAGCGAGTGGTATTTGCACTGTGTATGGCCAAATGAGCACAATAGTGAATCTCCTTAACAGAAAACAACTCTTGCTACTAGGACCAGAAACTGCATGTTATTCAACTCCGTGGAATTCAACTCTAGCTTGCCTTAAAAGAAACACGCTCTGCTTTTGAGAAAGCAGCACTCTTCTACTCTACTGTGTTTCCTATATAGCCAGAACAGTCAGCTTGCTCAGAACTAAAGAACTGTGCTTCCTACACACAAGTTCCATATCTAATTAAACTCTGCTTAGGAAACTGACAAGAACAGTAGTTACTCTTGTGTCCAATACACTGCATTTGCTGGGATAAGACGCGAGTGCTATTTGCAATGTGTAAGGCCAATTGAGCACAATAGTGACTCTCGTTACCAGAAAACAACTCTTGCTGCTAGGACCAGAAACTGCATGTGATTCAACTCCGTTTATGAAAAGGAATTGAACTCTAGCTCTATTTGCACTGGATAAGCACAATAGTGACTCTCCTTACCAGACAACAACTTTTGTTGCTAGGACCAGAATCTGCATGTGATTCAACTCCGTTTATGAAAGGGAAATCAACTCTAGCTCGCCTTACAACAAACACACTCTGCTTTTGAGAAAGCAGCACTCTTCTACTCTACTCTGTTTCCTATATAGCCAGAACTGTCAGCTTGCTCAGAACTAATGAACTGTGCTTCCTATACACAAGTGCCATATCTAATTCAACTCTGCTTAGGAAACTGACAAGAACAGTAGTTTCTCTTGCGTCCAATACACTGCATTTGCTGGGAACAGACGCGAGTGCTATTTGCACTGTGTATGGCCAATTGAGCACAATAGTGTATCTCCTTACCAGAAAACAACTCTTGCTGCTAGGACCACAAACTGCTTGTGATTCAACTCCCTTTATGAAAGGGAATTAAACTCTGGCTCGCCTTACAAGAAACACACTCTGCTTTTGAGAAAGCAGCACTCTTCTACTCTACTCTGTTTCCTATATAGCCAGAACAGTCAGCTTGCTCAGAACTAAAGAACTGTGCTTCCTACACACAAGGGCAATATCTAATTCAACTCTGCTTAGGAAACTGACAAGAACAGTAGTTTCTCTTGCGTCCAATACACTGCATTTGCTGGGAGAAGACGCGAGTGCTATTTGCACTGTGTAAGGCCAATTGAGCACAATAGTGAATCTCCTTACCAGAAAACAACTTTTGCTGCTAGGACCAGAAACTGCATGTGATTCAACTCCGTTTATGAAAGGGAAATCAAGTCTAGCTCGCCTTACAAGAAACACACTCTGCTTTAGAGAAAGCAGCACTCTTCTACTCCACTGTGTTTCCTATAGAGCCAGAACAGTCAGCTTGCTCAGAACCAAAGAACTGTGCTTCCTACACACAATGGTCATAACTAGTTCAACTCTGCTTAGGAAACTGACAAGAACATTAGTTTCTCTTGCGTCCAATACAATGTACTTGCTTGGTACAGACGCGAGTGCTATTTGCACTGTGTATTGCCAAATGAGCACAATAGTGACTCTCCTTACCCGAAAACAACTCTTGCTGCTAGGACCAGAAACTGCATGTGATTCAACTCCGTTTATGAAAGGGAATTCAACTCTAGCTTGCCTTACAAGAAACACACTCTGCTTTTGAGAAAGCAGCACTCTTCTACTCTAATGTGTTTCCTATATAGCCAGAACAGTCAGCTTGCTCAGAACTAAAGATCTGTGCTTCCTACACACAAGGGCCATATCTAATTCAACTTTGCTTAGGAAACTGACAAGAACAGTAGTTTCTCTTACGTCCAATACACTGCATTTGCTGGGATAAGACGCGAGTGCTATTTGCACTGTGTAAGGCCAATTGAGCACAATAGTGACTCTCCTTACCAGAAAAAAACTCTTGCTGCTAGGACCAGAAACTGCATGTGATTCAACTCCGTTTATGAAAAGGAATTGAACTCTAGCTCTATTTGCACTGGATAAGCACAATAGTGACTCTCCTTACCAGACAACAACTTTTGTTGCTAGGACCAGAATCTGCATGTGATTCAACTCCGTTTATGAAACGGAATTAAACTCTGGCTCTCCTTACAAGAAACACACTCTGCTTTTGAGAAAGCAGCACTCTACTACTCTACTGTGTTTCCTAAAGAGCCAGAACAGTCAGCTTGCTTAGAACCAAAGAACTGTGCTTCCTACACACAATGGCCATAACTAGTTACACTCCGCTTAGGAAACTGACAAGAACAGTAGTTTCTCTTGCGTCCAATACACTGTACTTTCTGAGAACAGAAGCGAGTGGTATTTGCACTGTGTATGGCCAAATGAGCACAATAGTGAATCTCCTTAACAGAAAACAACTCTTGCTACTAGGACCAGAAACTGCATGTTATTCAACTCCGTGGAATTCAACTCTAGCTTGCCTTAAAAGAAACACGCTCTGCTTTTGAGAAAGCAGCACTCTTCTACTCTACTGTGTTTCCTATATAGCCAGAACAGTCAGCTTGCTCAGAACTAAAGAACTGTGCTTCCTACACACAAGTTCCATATCTAATTAAACTCTGCTTAGGAAACTGACAAGAACAGTAGTTACTCTTGTGTCCAATACACTGCATTTGCTGGGATAAGACGCGAGTGCTATTTGCAATGTGTAAGGCCAATTGAGCACAATAGTGACTCTCGTTACCAGAAAACAACTCTTGCTGCTAGGACCAGAAACTGCATGTGATTCAACTCCGTTTATGAAAAGGAATTGAACTCTAGCTCTATTTGCACTGGATAAGCACAATAGTGACTCTCCTTACCAGACAACAACTTTTGTTGCTAGGACCAGAATCTGCATGTG
Source organism: Peromyscus californicus insignis (assembly GCF_007827085.1). Lineage (NCBI taxonomy): Eukaryota > Metazoa > Chordata > Mammalia > Rodentia > Cricetidae > Peromyscus > Peromyscus californicus. The sequence goes on along the minus strand of NW_026294392.1, from coordinate 107,034 downwards.
ATTCAACTCCGTTTATGAAAGGGAAATCAACTCTAGCTCGCCTTACAACAAACACACTCTGCTTTTGAGAAAGCAGCACTCTTCTACTCTACTCTGTTTCCTATATAGCCAGAACTGTCAGCTTGCTCAGAACTAATGAACTGTGCTTCCTATACACAAGTGCCATATCTAATTCAACTCTGCTTAGGAAACTGACAAGAACAGTAGTTTCTCTTGCGTCCAATACACTGCATTTGCTGGGAACAGACGCGAGTGCTATTTGCACTGTGTATGGCCAATTGAGCACAATAGTGAATCTCCCTACCAGAAAACAACTCTTGCTGCTAGGACCACAAACTGCTTGTGATTCAACTCCCTTTATGAAAGGGAATTAAACTCTGGCTCGCCTTACAAGAAACACACTCTGCTTTTGAGAAAGCAGCACTCTTCTACTCTACTCTGTTTCCTATATAGCCAGAACAGTCAGCTTGCTCAGAACTAAAGAACTGTGCTTCCTACACACAAGGGCAATATCTAATTCAACTCTGCTTAGGAAACTGACAAGAACAGTAGTTTCTCTTGCGTCCAATACACTGCATTTGCTGGGAGAAGACGCGAGTGCTATTTGCACTGTGTAAGGCCAATTGAGCACAATAGTGAATCTCCTTACCAGAAAACAACTTTTGCTGCTAGGACCAGAAACTGCATGTGATTCAACTCCGTTTATGAAAGGGAAATCAAGTCTAGCTCGCCTTACAAGAAACACACTCTGCTTTAGAGAAAGCAGCACTCTTCTACTCCACTGTGTTTCCTATAGAGCCAGAACAGTCAGCTTGCTCAGAACCAAAGAACTGTGCTTCCTACACACAATGGTCATAACTAGTTCAACTCTGCTTAGGAAACTGACAAGAACATTAGTTTCTCTTGCGTCCAATACAATGTACTTGCTTGGTACAGACGCGAGTGCTATTTGCACTGTGTATTGCCAAATGAGCACAATAGTGACTCTCCTTACCCGAAAACAACTCTTGCTGCTAGGACCAGAAACTGCATGTGATTCAACTCCGTTTATGAAAGGGAATTCAACTCTAGCTTGCCTTACAAGAAACACACTCTGCTTTTGAGAAAGCAGCACTCTTCTACTCTAATGTGTTTCCTATATAGCAAGAATTGACAGCTTGCTCAGAACTAAAGAACTGTGCTTCCTACACACAAGGGCCATATCTAATTCAACTCTGCTTAGGAAACTGACAAGAACAGTAGTTTCTCTTGCGTCCAATACACTGCATTTGCTGGGAACAGACGCGAGTGCTATTTGCACTGTGTATTGCCAATTGATCACAATAATGAATCTCCTTACCAGAAAACAACTCTTGCTGGTAGGACCAGAAACTGCATGTGATTCAACTCCGTTTATGAAAGGGAATTCAACTCTAGCTCACCTTACAAGAAACACACTCTGCTTTTTGAGAAAGCAGCACTCTTCTACTCTACTCTGTTTCCTATATAGCCAGAACAGTCAGCTTGCTCAGAACCAAAGAACTGTGCTTCCTACACTCACGGGCCATATCTAGTTCAACCCTGCTTAGGAAACTGAAGAGAACGGTCTCTTGTCTTGCGTCCAATACACTGCACTTGCTGGGAACAGACGCGAGTGCTATTAGCACTGGGCATGGCCAATTGAGCACAATAGTGACTCTCCATACCAGAAAACAACTCTTGCTGCTAGGACCAGAAACTGCATGAGATTCAACTCCGTTTATGACAGGGAATTCAACTCTAGCTTGCCTTACAAGAAACACACTCTGCTTTTGAGAAAGCAGCACTCTTCTACTCTACTGTGTTTCCTATATAGCCAGAACAGTCAGCTTGCTCAGAACTAAAGAACTGTGCTTCCTACACACAAGGGCCATATCTAATTCAACTCTGCTTAGGAAACTGACAAGAACAGTAGTTTCTCTTACGTCCAATACACTGCATTTGCTGGGATTAGACGCGAGTGCTATTTGCACTGTGTAAGGCCAATTGAGCACAATAGTGACTCTCCTTACCAGAAAACAACTCTTGCTGCTAGGACCAGAAACTGCATGTGATTCAACTCCGTTTATGAAAGGGAATTGAACTCTAGCTCTATTTGCACTGGATAAGCACAATAGTGACTCTCCTTACCAGACAACAACTTTTGTTGCTAGGACCAGAATCTGCATGTGATTCAACTCCGTTTATGAAAGGGAAATCAACTCTAGCTCGCCTTACAAGAAACACACTCTGCTTTAGAGAAAGCAGCACTCTTCTACTCCACTGTGTTTCCTATATAGCCAGAACAGTCAGCTTGCTCAGAACCAAAGAACTGTGCTTCCTACACACAATGGCCATAAATAGTTACACTCCGCTTAGGAAACTGACAAGAAGAGTAGTTTCTCTTGCGTCCAATACACTGCACTTCTGGGAACAGACGCGAGTGCTATTTGCACTGTGTATGGCCAAATGAGCACAAGAGTGACCCAGAAAACAACTCTTGCTACTAGGACCAGAAACTGCAAGTGATTCAACTCCGTGGAATTCAACTCTAGCTTCCCTTAAAAGAAACACACTCTGCTTTTGAGAAAGCAGCACTCTTCTACTCTACTGTGTTTCCTATAGAGCCAGAACAGTCAGCTTGCTCAGAACCAAAGAACTGTGCTTCCTACACGAAAGCTCCATATGTACTTCAACTCTCCTTAGGAAACTGACAAAAACAGTTGTTTCTCTTGGGTCCAATACACTGCACTTGCTGAGAACAGAAGCGAGTGCTATTTGCACTGTGTATGGCCAATTGAGTACAATAGTGACTCTCCTTACCAGAACACAACTCTTGGTGCTAGTTCCAGAAACTGCATGTGATTCAACTCCGTTTATGAAAGGGAATTCAACTCTAGCTTGCCTTACAAGAAACACACTCTGCTTTTGAGAAAGCAGCACTCTTCTACTCTACTGTGTTTCCTATATAGCCAGAACAGTCAGCTTGCTCAGAACTAAAGAACTGTGCTTCCTACACACAAGGGCCATATCTAATTCAACTCTGCTTAGGAAACTGACAAGAACAGTAGTTTCTCTTGCGTCCAATACACTGCATTTGCTGGGATAAGATGCGAGTGCTATTTGCACTGTGTAAGGAAAACTGAGCACAATAGTGAATCTCCTTACCAGAAAACAGCTTTTGCTGCTAGGACCAGAAACTGCATGTGATTCAACTCCGTTTATGAAAGGGAAATCAACTCTAGCTCGCCTTACAAGAAACACACTCTGCTTTAGAGAAAGCAGCACTCTTCTACCCTACTGTGTTTCCTATATAGCCAGGACTGTCAGCTTGCTCAGAACTAAAGAACTGTGCTTCCTACACACAAGGGCAATATCTAATTCAACTCTACTTAGGAAACAGACAAGAACAGTAGTTTCTCTTGCGTCCAATACACTGCATTTGCTGGGAACAGACTCGAGTGCTATTTGCAAAGTGTATGGCCAATTGAGCACAATAGTGAATCTCCTTACCAGAAAACAACTCTTGCTGCTAGGACCAGAAATTGCATGTGATTCAACTCCGTTTATGAAAGGGAATTAAACTCTGGCTCGCCTTACAAGAAACACACTCTGCTTTTGAGAAAGCAGCACTCTACTACTCTACTGGGTTTCCTAAAGAGCCAGAACAGTCAGCTTGCTTAGAACCAAAGGACTGTGCTTCCTACACACAATGGCCATAACTAGTTACACTCCGCTTAGGAAACTGACAAGAACAGTAGTTTCTCTTGCGTCCAATACACTGTACTTTCTGAGAACAGAAGCGAGTGCTATTTGCACTGTGTATGGCCAAATGAGCACAATAGTGAATCTCCTTACCAGAAAACAACTCTCGCTACTAGGACCAGAAACTGCATGTGAATCAACTCCGTGGAATTCAACTCTAGCTTGCCTTAAAAGAAACACACTGTGCTTTTGAGAAAGCAGCACTCTTCTACTCTACTGTGTTTCCTATATAGCCAGAACAGTCAGCTTGCTCAGAACCAAAGAACTGTGCTTCCTACACGAAAGCTCCATATGTACTTCAACTCTCCTTAGGAAACTGACAAAAACAGTTGTTTCTCTTGCGTCCAATACACTGCACTTGCTGAGAACAGAAGCGAGTGCTATTTGCACTGTGTATGGCCAATTGAGTACAATAGTGACTCTCCTTACCAGAAAACAACTCTTGGTGCTAGTTCCAGAAACTGCATGTGATTCAACTCCGTTTATGAAAGGGAATTCAACTCTAGCTTGCCTTACAAGAAACACACTCTGCTTTTGAGAAAGCAGCACTCTTCTACTCTACTGTCTTTCCTATAGAGCCAGAACAGTCAGCTTGCTCAGAACTAAAGAACTGTGCTTCCTACACACAAGGGCCATATCTAATTCAACTCTTCTTAGGAAACTGACAAGAACAGTAGTTTCTCTTGCGTCCAATACACTGCATTTGCTGGGAACAGACGCGAGTGCTATTTGCAATGTGTATGGCCAATTGAGCACAATAGTGAATCTCCTTACCAGAAAACAACTCTTGCTACTAGGACCAGAAATTGCATGTGATTCAACTCCGTTTCTGAAAGGGAATTAAACTCTGGCTAGCCTTACAAGAAACACACTCTGCTTTTGAGAAAGCAGCACTCTTCTACTCTACTGTGTTTCCTATATAGCCAGAACAGTCAGCTTGCTCAGAACTAAAGAACTGTGCTTCCTACACACAAGGGCCATATCTAATTCAACTCTGCTTAGGAAACTGACAAGAACAGTAGTTTCTCTTGCGTCCAATACACTGCATTTGCTGGGATAAGATGCGAGTGCTATTTGCACTGTGTAAGGAAAACTGAGCACAATAGTGAATCTCCTTACCAGAAAACAGCTTTTGCTGCTAGGACCAGAAACTGCATGTGATTCAACTCCGTTTATGAAAGGGAAATCAACTCTAGCTTGCCTTACAAGAAACACACTCTGCTTTAGAGAAAGCAGCACTCTTCTACCCTACTGTGTTTCCTATATAGCCAGTACTGTCAGCTTGCTCAGAACTAAAGAACTGTGCTTCCTACACACAAGGGCAATATCTAATTCAACTCTACTTAGGAAACAGACAAGAACAGTAGTTTCTCTTGCGTCCAATACACTGAATTTGCTGGGAACAGACGCGAGTGCTATTTGCAAAGTGTATGGCCAATTGAGCACAATAGTGAATCTCCTTACCAGAAAACAACTCTTGCTGCTAGGACCAGAAATTGCATGTGATTCAACTCCGTTTATGAAAGGGAATTAAACTCTGGCTCGCCTTACAAGAAACACACTCTGCTTTTGAGAAAGCAGCACTCTACTACTCTACTGGGTTTCCTAAAGAGCCAGAACAGTCAGCTTGCTTAGAACCAAAGGACTGTACTTCCTACACACAATGGCCATAACTAGTTACACTCCGCTTAGGAAACTGACAAGAACAGTAGTTTCTCTTGCGTCCAATACACTGTACTTTCTGAGAACAGAAGCGAGTGCTATTTGCACTGTGTATGGCCAAATGAGCACAATAGTGAATCTCCTTACCAGAAAACAACTCTCGCTACTAGGACCAGAAACTGCATGTGAATCAACTCCGTGGAATTCAACTCTAGCTTGCCTTAAAAGAAACACACTGTGCTTTTGAGAAAGCAGCACTCTTCTACTCTACTGTGTTTCCTATATAGCCAGAACAGTCAGCTTGCTCAGAACTAAAGAACTGTGCTTCCTACACACAAGGGCCATATCTAATTCAACTCTGCTTAGGAAACTGACAAGAACAGTAGTTTCTCTTGCGTCCAATACACTGCATTTGCTGGGATAAGACGCGAGAGCTATTTGCACTGTGTAAGGACATTTGAGCACAATAGTGAATCTTCTTACCAGAAAACAACTTTTGCTGCTAGGAACAGAAACTGCATGTGATTCAACTCCGTTTATGAAAGGGAAATCAACTCTAGCTCGCCTTACAAGAAACACACTATGCTTTTGAGAAAGCAGAACTCTTCTACTCTACTCTGTTTCCTATATAGCCTGAACAGTCAGCTTGCTCAGAACCAAAGAACTGTGCTTCCTACACTCACTGGCCATATCTAGTTCAACTCTGCTTAGGAAACTGAAAAGAACAGTCTCTGTTCTTGCTTCCAATACACTGCACTTGCTGGGAACAGACGCGAGTGCTATTTGCACTGGGTATGGCCAATTGAGCACAATAGTGACTCTCCTTACCAGAAAAAAACTTTTGCTGCTAGGACCAGAAACTGCATGTGATTCAACTCCGTTTATGAAAGGGAATTCAACTCTAGCTCTATTTGCACTGGATAAGCACAATAGTGACTCTCCTTACCAGAAAACAACTCTTGGTGCTAGGACCAGAAACTGCATGTGATTCAACTCCGTTTATGTAAGGGAATTCAACTCTAGATTGCCTTACAAGAAACACACTCTGCTTTTGAGAAAGCAGCACTCTTCTACTCTACTGTGTTTCCTATATAGCCAGAACAGTCAGCTTGCTCAGAGCTAAAGAACTGTGCTTCCTACACACAAGGGCCATATCTAATTCAACTCTGCTTAGGAAACTGACAAGAACAGTAGTTTCTCTTGCGTCCAATACACTGCATTTGCTGGGATAAGACGCGAGAGCTATTTGCACTGTGTAAGGACATTTGAGCACAATAGTGAATCTCCTTACCAGAAAACAACTTTTGCTGCTAGGAACAGAAACTGCATGTGATTCAACTCCGTTTATGAAAGGGAAATCAACTCTAGCTCGCCTTACAAGAAACACACTATGCTTTTGAGAAAGCAGAACTCTTCTACTCCACTCTGTTTCCTATATAGCCTGAACAGTCAGCTTGCTCAGAACCAAAGAACTGTGCTTCCTACACTCACTGGCCATATCTAGTTCAACTCTGCTTAGGAAACTGAAAAGAACAGTCTCTTGTCTTGCTTCCAATACACTGCACTTGCTGGGAACAGACGCGAGTGCTATTTGCACTGGGTATGGCCAATTGAGCACAATAGTGACTCTCCTTACCAGAAAAAAACTTTTGCTGCTAGGAACAGAAACTGCATGTGATTCAACTCCGTTTATGAAAGGGAATTCAACTCTAGCTCTATTTGCACTGGATAAGCACAATAGTGACTCTCCTTACCAGAAAACAACTCTTGGTGCTAGCACCAGAAACTGCATGTGATTGAACTCCGTTTATGAAAGGGAATTCAACTCTAGCTTGCCTTACAGGAAACACACTCTGCTTTTGAGAAAGCAGCACTCTTCTACTCTACTGTGTTTCCTATATAGCCAGAACAGTCAGCTTGCTCAGAACTAAAAAACTGTGCTTCCTACACACAAGGGCCATATCTAATTCAACTCTGCTTAGGAAACTGACAAGAACAGTAGTTTCTCTTTCGTCCAATACACTGCATTTGCTGGGATAAGACGCGAGTGCTATTTGCACTGTGTATGGCCAATTGAGCACAACAGTGAATCTCCTTACCTGAAAACAACGCTTGCTGCTAGGACCAGAAACTGCATGTGATTCAACTCCGTTTATGAAAGGGAATTAAACTCTAGCTCGCAATACAAGAAACACACTCTGCTTTTGAGAAAGCAACACTCTACTACTCTACTGTGTTTCCTATAGAGCCAGAACAGTCAGCTTGCTTAGAACCAAAGAACTGTGCTTCCTACACACAATGGCCATAACTAGTTACACTCCGCTTAGGAAACTGACAAGAACAGTAGTTTCTCTTGCGTCCAATACACTGTACTTTCTGAGAACAGAAGCGAGTGCTATTTGCACTGTCTATGGCCAAATGAGCCCAATAGTGAATCTCCTTACCAGAAAACAACGCTTGCTATTAAGACCAGAAACTGCATCTTATTCAACTCCGTGGAATTCAACTCTAGCTTGCCTTACAAGAAACACACTCTGCTTTTGAGAAAGCAGCACTCTTCTACTCTACTGTGTTTCCTATATAGCCAGAACAGTCAGCTTGCTCAGAACTAAAGAACTGTGCTTCCTACACACCAGGGCCATATCTAATTCAACTCTGCTTAGGAAACTGACAAGAACAGTAGTTTCTCTTGCGTCCAATACACTGCATTTGCTGGGATAAGACGCGAGTGCTATTTACACTCTGTATGGCCAATTGAGCACAATAGTGAATCTCCTTACCAGAAAACAACTTTTGCTGCTAGGACCAGAAACTGCATGTGACTCAACTCCGTTTATGAAAGGGAAATCAGCTCTGGCTCGCCTTACAAGAAACACACTCTGCTTTAGAGAAAGCAGCACTCTACTACTCTACTGTGTTTCCTAAAGAGCCAGAACAGTCAGCTTGCTTAGAACCAAAGAACTGTGTTTCCTACACCCAATGGCCATAACTAGTTACACTCCGCTTAGGAAACTGACAAGAACAGTAGTTTCTCTTGCGTCCAATACACTGTACTTTCTGAGAACAGAAGCGAGTGCTATTTGCACTGTGTATGGCCAAATGAGCACAATAGTGACTCTCCTTACCAGAAAACATCTCTTGGTGCTAGGAACAGAAACTGCATGTGATTCAACTCCGTGGAATTCAACTCTAGCTTGCCTTACAAGAAACACACTCTTCTTTTGAGAAAGCTGCACTCTTCTACTCTACTGTGTTTCCTATATAGCCAGAACAGTCAGCTTGCTCAGAACTAAAGAACTGTCCTTCCTACACACAAGGGCCATATCTAATTCAACTCTGCTTAGGAAACTGAAAAGAATAGTAGTTTCTCTTGCGTCCAATACACTGCATTTGCTGGGAACAGACGCGAGTGCTATTTGCACTGTGTATGGCCAATTGAGCACAACAGTGAATCTCCTTACCTGAAAACAACGCTTGCTGCTAGGACCAGAAACTGCATGTGATTCAACTCCGTTTATGAAAGGGAATTAAACTCTAGCTCGCAATACAAGAAACACACTCTGCTTTTGAGAAAGCAACACTCTACTACTCTACTGTGTTTCCTATAGAGCCAGAACAGTCAGCTTGCTTAGAACCAAAGAACTGTGCTTCCTACACACAATGGCCATAACTAGTTACACTCCGCTTAGGAAACTGACAAGAACAGTAGTTTCTCTTGCGTCCAATACACTGTAATTTCTGAGAACAGAAGCGAGTGCTATTTGCACTGTCTATGGCCAAATGAGCCCAATAGTGAATCTCCTTACCAGAAAACAACGCTTGCTATTAAGACCAGAAACTGCATCTTATTCAACTCCGTGGAATTCAACTCTAGCTTGCCTTAAAAGAAACACACTCTGCTTTTGAGAAAGCAGCACTCTTCTACTCTACTGTGTTTCCTATATAGCCAGAACAGTCAGCTTGCTCAGAACTAAAGAACTGTGCTTCCTACACACCAGGGCCATATCTAATTCAACTCTGCTTAGGAAACTGACAAGAACAGTAGTTTCTCTTGCGTCCAATACACTGCATTTGCTGGGATAAGACGCGAGTGCTATTTACACTGTGTATGGCCAATTGAGCACAATAGTGAATCTCCTTACCAGAAAACAACTTTTGCTGCTAGGACCCGAAACTGCATGTGACTCAACTCCGTTTATGAAAGGGAAATCAGCTCTGGCTCGCCTTACAAGAAACACACTCTGCTTTAGAGAAAGCAGCACTCTTCTACTCTACTGTGTTTCCTATATAGCCAGAACTGTCAGCTTGCTCAGAACTAAAGAACTGTGCTTCCTACACACAAGGGCCATATCTAATTCAACTCTGCTTAGGAAACTGACAAGAACAGTAGTTTCTCTTGCATCCAATACACTGCATTTGCTGGGATAAGACGCGAGTGCTATTTGCACTGTGTATGGCCAATTGAGCACAATAGTGACTCTCCTTACCAGAAAAAAACTTTTGCTGCTAGGACCAGAAACTGCATGTGATTCAACTCCGTTTATGAAAGGGAATTCAACTCTAGCTCTATTTGCACTGGATAAGCACAATAGTGACTCTCCTTACCAGAAAACAACTCTTGGTGCTAGGACCAGAAACTGCATGTGATTCAACTCCGTTTATGAAAGGGAATTCAACTCTAGCTTGCCTAACAAGAAACACACTCTGCTTTTGAGAAAGCAGCACTCTTCTACTCTACTGTGTTTCCTATAGAGCCAGAACAGTCAGCTTGCTTAGAACCAAAGAACTGTGCTTCCTACACACAATGGCCATAACTAGTTACACTCCGCTTAGGAAACTGACAAGAACAGTAGTTTCTCTTGCGTCCAATACACTGTACTTTCTGAGAACAGAAGCGAGTGCTATTTGCACTGTCTATGGCCAAATGAGCCCAATAGTGAATCTCCTTACCAGAAAACAACGCTTGCTATTAAGACCAGAAACTGCATCTTATTCAACTCCGTGGAATTCAACTCTAGCTTGCCTTAAAAGAAACACACTCTGCTTTTGAGAAAGCAGCACTCTTCTACTCTACTGTGTTTCCTATATAGCCAGAACTGTCAGCTTGCTCAGAACTAAAGAACTGTGCTTCCTACACACAAGGGCCATATCGAATTCAACTCTGTTTAGGAAACTGACAAGAACAGTAGTTTTTCTTGAGTCCAATACACTGCATTTGCTGGGAACAGACGCGAGTGCTATTTGCACTGTGTATGGCCAATTGAGCACAATAGTGAATCTCCTTACCAGAAAACAACTCTTGCTGCTAGGACCACAAACTGCTTGTGATTCAACTCCCTTTATGAAAGTGAATTAAACTCTGGCTCGCCTTACAAGAAACACACTCTGCTTTTGAGAAAGCAGCACTCTTCTACTCTACTCTGTTTCCTATATAGCCAGAACAGTCAGCTTGCTCAGAACCAAAGAACTGTGCTTCCTACACTCAATGGCCATAACTAGTTACACTACGCTTAGGAAACTGACAAGAAGAGTAGTATCTCTTGCGTCCAATACAATGCACTTGCTGGGAACAGACGCGAGTGCTATTTGCACTGTGTATGGCCAAATGAGCCCAATAGTTAATCTCCTTACCAGAAAACAACTCTTGCTACTAGGACCAGAAACTGCATGTGATTCAACTCCGTGGAAATCAACTCTAGCTTCCCTTAAAAGAAACACTCTCTGCTTTTGAGAAAGCAGCACTCTTCTACTCTACTGTGTTTCCTATAGAGCCAGAACAGTCAGCTTGCTCAGAACCAAAGAACTGTGCTTCCTACACAAAAGCTCCATATCTACTTCAACTCTCCTTAGGAAACTGACAAAAACAGTTGTTTCTCTTGCGTCCAATACACTGCACTTGCTGAGAACAGAAGCTAGTGCTATTTACACTGTGTATGGCCAATTGAGTACAATAGTGACTCTCCTTACCAGAAAACAACTCTTGGTGCTAGTTCCAGAAACTGCATGTGATTCAACTCCGTTTATGAAAGGGAATTCAACTCTAGCTTGCCTTACAAGAAACACACTCTGCTTTTGAGAAAGCAGCACTCTTCTACTCTACTGTGTTTCCTATAGAGCCAGAACAGTCAGCTTGCTCAGAACCAAAGAACTGTGCTTCCTACACAAAAGCTCCATATCTACTTCAACTCTCCTTAGGAAACTGACAAAAACAGTTGTTTCTCTTGCGTCCAATACACTGCACTTGCTGAGAACAGAAGCGAGTGCTATTTACACTGTGTATGGCCAATTGAGTACAATAGTGACTCTCCTTACCAGAAAACAACTCTTGGTGCTAGTTCCAGAAACTGCATGTGATTCAACTCCGTTTATGAAAGGGAATTCAACTCTAGCTTGCCTTACGAGAAACACACTCTGCTTTTGAGAAAGCAGCACTCTTCTACTATACTGTGTTTCCTGTATAGCCAGAACTGTCAGCTTGCTCAGAACTAAAGAACTGTGCTTCCTACACACAAGGGCAATATCTAATTCAACTCTGCTTAGGAAACTGACAAGAACAGTAGTTTCTCTTGCGTCCAATACACTGCATTTGCTGGGAACAGACGCGAGTGCTATTTGCAATGTGTATGGCCAATTGAGCACAATAGTGAATCACCTTACCAGAAAACAACTCTTGCTGCTAGGACCAGAAATTGCATGTGATTCAACTCCGTTTATGAAAGGGAATTGAACTCTAGCTCTATTTGCACTGGATAAGCACAATAGTGACTCTCCTTACCAGAAAACAACTCTTGCTGCTAGGACCAGAAATTGCATGTGATTCAACTCCGTTTATGAAAGGGAATTAAACTCTGGCTCGCCTTACAAGAAACACACTCTGCTTTTGAGAAAGCAGCACTCTTCTACTCTACTGTGTTTGCTATAGAGCCAGAACAGTCAGCTTGCTCAGAACCAAAGAACTGTGCTTCCTACACACAATGGCCATAACTTGCTCAACTCTGCTGAGGAAAGGGACAAGAACAGTAGTTTCTCTTGCGTCCAATACAACGCACTTGCTGGGTACAGACGCGAGTGCTATTTGCACTGTGTATGGCCAATTGAGCACAATAGTGAATCTCCTTACCAGAAAACAACTTTTGCTGCTAGGACCAGAAACTGCATGTGATTCAACTCCGTTTATGAAAGGGAATTAAACTCTGGCTCGCCTTACAAGAAACACACTCTGCTTTTGAGAAAGCAGCACTCTTCTACTCTACTGTGTTTCCTATATAGCCAGAACAGTCAGCTTGCTCAGAACTAAAGAACTGTGCTTCCTACACACAATGGCCATAACTAGTTCAACTCTGCTTAGGAAACTGACAAGAACAGTAGTTTCTCTTGCGTCCAATACAATGCACTTGCTGGGTACAGACGCGAGTGCTATTTGCACTGTGTATTGCCAAATGAGCACAATAGTGACTCTCCTTACCAGAAAACAACTCTTGGTGCTAGGACCAGAAACTGCATGTGATTCAACTCCGTTTATGAAAGGGAATTCAACTCTAACTTGCCTTACAAGAAACACACTCTGCTTTTGAGAAAGCAGCACTCTTCTACTCTACTGTGTTTCCTATATAGCCAGAACAGTCAGCTTGCTCAGAACTAAAGAACTGTGCTTCCTACACACAAGGGCCATATCTAATTCAACTCTGCTTAGGAAACTGACAAGAACAGTAGTTTCTCTTGCGTCCAATACACTGCATTTGCTGGGATAAGACGCGAGTGCTATTTGCACTGTGTATGGCCAATTGAGCACAATAGTGAATCTCCTTACCAGAAAACAACTTTTGCTGCTAGGACCAGAAACTGCATGTGATTCAACTCCGTTTATGAAAGGGAATTAAACTCTGGCTCGCCTTACAAGAAACACACTCTGCTTTAGAGAAAGCAGCACTCTTCTACTCTACTCTGTTTCCTACATAGCCAGAACAGTCAGCTTGCTCAGAACTAAAGAACTGTGCTCCCTACACACAAGGGCCATATCTAATTCAACTCTGCTTAGGAAACTGACAAGAACAGTAGTTTCTCTTGCGTCCAATACACTGCATTTGCTGGGAACAGACGCGAGTGCTATTTGCAATGTGTATGGCCAATTGAGAACAATAGTGAATCTCCTTACCAGATAACAACTCTTGCTGCTAGGACCAGAAATTGCATGTGATTCAACTCCGTTTATGAAAGGGAATTAAACTCTGGCTCGCCTTACAAGAAACACACTCTGCTTTTGAGAAAGCAGCACTCTTCTACTCTACTGTGTTTGCTATAGAGCCAGAACAGTCAGCTTGCTCAGAACCAAAGAACTGTGCTTCCTACACACAATGACCATAACTAGTTCAACTCTGCTGAGGAAACTGACAAGAACAGTAGTTTCTCTTGCGTCCAATACAATGCACTTCCTGGGTACAGACACGAGGGCTATTTGCACTGTGTATGGCCAAATGAGCAAAATAGTGACTCTCCTTACCAGAAAACAACTCTTGGTGGTAGGACCAGAAAGTGTATGTGATTCAACTCCGTTTATGAAAGGGAATTCAACTCTAGCTTGCCTTACAAGAAACACACTCTGCTTTTGAGAAAGCAGCACTCTTCTACTCTACTGTGTTTCCTATATAGCCAGAACAGTCAGCTTGCTCAGAACTAAAGAACTGTGCTTCCTACACACAAGGGCCATATCTAATTCAACTCTGCTTAGGAAACTGACAAGAACAGTAGTTTCTCTTGCGTCCAATACACTGCATTTGCTGGGATAAGACGCGAGTGCTATTTGCACTGTGTATGGCCAATGAGCACAATAGTGAATCTCCTTACCAGAAAACAACTTTTGCTGCTAGGACCAGAAACTGCATGTGATTCAACTCCGTTTATGAAAGGGAAATCAACTCTAGCTGGCCTTACAAGAACCACACTCTGCTTTAGAGAAAGCAGCACTCTTCTACTCTACTGTGTTTCCTATATAGCCAGAACAGTCAGCTTGCTCAGAACTAAAGAACTGTGCTTCCTACACACAAGGGCAATATCTAATTCAACTCTGCTTAGGAAACTGACAAGAACAGTAGTTTCTCTTGCGTCCAATACACTGCATTTGCTGGGAACAGACGCGAGTGCTATTTGCAATGTGTATGGCCAATTGAGCACAATAGTGAATCTCCTTACCAGAAAACAACTCTTGCTACTAGGACCAAAATTGCATGTGATTCAACTCTGTTTATGAAAGGGAATTAAACTCTGGCTCGCCTTACAAGAAACACACTCTGCTTTTGAGAAAGCAGCACTCTTCTACTCTACTGTGTTTGCTATAGAGCCAGAACAGTCAGCTTGCTCAGAACCAAAGAACTGTGCTTCCTACACACAATGGCCATAACTAGTTCAACTCTGCTGAGGAAACTGACAAGAACAGTAGTTTCTCTTGCGTCCAATACAATGCACTTCCTGGGTACAGACGCGAGTGCTATTTGCACTGTGTATGGCCAAATGAGCAAAATAGTGACTCTCCTTACCAGAAAACAACTCTTGGTGCTAGGACCAGAAAGTGTATGTGATTCAACTCCGTTTATGAAAGGGAATTCAACTCTAGCTTGCCTTACAAGAAACACACTCTGCTTTTGAGAAAGCAGCACTCTTCTACTCTACTGTGTTTCCTATATAGCCAGAACAGTCAGCTTGCTCAGAACTAAAGAACTGTGCTTCCTACACACAAGGGCCATATCTAATTCAACTCTGCTTAGGAAAGTGACAAGAACAGTAGTTTCTCTTGCGTCCAATACACTGCATTTGCTGGGATAAGACGCGAGTGCTATTTGCACTGTGTATGGCCAATTGAGCACAATAGTGAATCTCCTTACCAGAAAACAACTTTTGCTGCTAGGACCAGAAACTGCATGTGATTCAACTCCGTTTATGAAAGGGAATTAAACTCTGGCTCGCCTTACAAGAAACACACTCTGCTTTAGAGAAAGCAGCACTCTTCTACTCTACTCTGTTTCCTACATAGCCAGAACAGTCAGCTTGCTCAAAAACAAAGAACTGTGCTTCCTACACACAAGGGCCATATCTAATTCAACTCTGCTTAGGAAACTGACAAGAACAGTAGTTTCTCTTGCTTCCAATACACTGCATTTGCTGGGAACAGACGCGAGTGCTATTTGCAATGTGTATGGCCAATTGAGCACAATAGTGAATCTCCTTACCAGAAAACAACTCTTGCTGCTAGGACCTGAAATTGCATGTGATTAAACTCCTTTTATGAAAGGGAATTAAACTCTGGCTCGCCTTACAAGAAACACACTCTGCTTTTGAGAAAGCAGCACTCTTCTACTCTACTGTGTTTCCTATAGAGCCAGAACAGTCAGCTTACTCAGAACCAAAGAACTGTGCTTCCTACACACAATGGCCATAACTAGTTCAACTCTGCTTAGGAAACTGACAAGAACAGTAGTTTCTCTTGCGTCCAATACAATGCACTTACTGGGTACAGACGCGAGTGCTATTTGCACTGTGTATGGCCAAATGAGCACAATAGTGACTCTCCTTACCAGAAAACAACTCTTGGTGCTAGGACCAGAAACTGCATGTGATTCAACTCCGTTTATGAAAGGGAATTCAACTCTAGCTTGCCTTACAAGAAACACACTCTGCTTTTGAGAAAGCAGCACTCTTCTACTCTACTGTGTTTCCTATAGAGCCAGAACAGTCAGCTTGCTCAGAACCAAAGAACTGTGCTTCCTACACAAAAGCTCCATATCTCCTTCAACTCTCCTTAGGAAACTGACAAAAACAGTTGTTTCTCTTGTGTCCAATACACTGCACTTGCTGAGAACAGAAGCGAGTGCTATTTGCACTGTTTATGGCCAATTGAGTACAATAGTGACTCTCCTTACCAGAAAACAACTCTTGCTGCTAGAACCAGAAATTGCATGTGATTCAACTCCGTTTATGAAAGGGAATTGAACTCTAGCTC
Organism: Peromyscus californicus insignis; assembly: GCF_007827085.1. Lineage (NCBI taxonomy): Eukaryota > Metazoa > Chordata > Mammalia > Rodentia > Cricetidae > Peromyscus > Peromyscus californicus. The sequence goes on along the minus strand of NW_026294392.1, from coordinate 90,617 downwards.
TATTTGCACTGGATAAGCACAATAGTGACTCTCCTTACCAGACAACAACTTTTGTTGCTAGGACCAGAATCTGCATGTGATTCAACTCCGTTTATGAAAGGGAAATCAATTCTAACTCGCCTTACAAGAAACACACTCTGCTTTAGAGAAAGCTGCACTCTTCTACTCTACTGTGTTTCCTATATAGCCAGAACAGTCAGCTTGCTCAAAAACAAAGAACTGTGCTTCCTACACACAAGGGCCATATCTAATTCAACTCTGCTTAGGAAACTGACAAGAACAGTAGTTTCTCTTGCGTCCAATACACTGCATTTGCTGGGATAAGACGCGAGTGCTATTTACACTGTGTATGGCCAATTGAGCACAATAGTGAATCTCCTTACCAGAAAACAACTTTTGCTGCTAGGACCAGAAACTGCATGTGATTCAACTCCGTTTATGAAAGGGAAATCAACTCTGGCTCGCCTTACAAGAAACACACTCTGCTTTAGAGAAAGCAGCACTCTTCTACTCTACTGTGTTTCCTATATAGCCAGAACTGTCAGCTTGCTCAGAACTAAAGAACTGTGCTTCCTACACACAAGGGCCATATCTAATTCAACTCTGCTTAGGAAACTGACAAGAACAGTAGATTCTCTTGCGTCCAATACACTGCATTTGCTGGGATAAGACGCGAGTGCTATTTGCAATGTGTATGGCCAATTGAGCACAATAGTGAATCTCCTTACCAGAAAACAACTCTTGCTGCTAGGACCAGAAATTGCATGTGATTCAACTCCGTTTATGAAAGGGAATTAAACTCTGGCTCGCCTTACAAGAAACACACTCTGCTTTTGAGAAAGCAGCACTCTTCTACTCTACTGTGTTTGCTATAGAGCCAGAACAGTCAGCTTGCTCAGAACCAAAGAACTGTGCTTCCTACACACAATGGCCATAACTTGCTCAACTCTGCTGAGGAAAGGGACAAGAACAGTAGTTTCTCTTGCGTCCAATACAACGCACTTGCTGGGTACAGACGCGAGTGCTATTTGCACTGTGTATGGCCAATTGAGCACAATAGTGAATCTCCTTACCAGAAAACAACTTTTGCTGCTAGGACCAGAAACTGCATGTGATTCAACTCCGTTTATGAAAGGGAATTAAACTCTGGCTCGCCTTACAAGAAACACACTCTGCTTTTGAGAAAGCAGCACTCTTCTACTCTACTGTGTTTCCTATATAGCCAGAACAGTCAGCTTGCTCAGAACTAAAGAACTGTGCTTCCTACACACAATGGCCATAACTAGTTCAACTCTGCTTAGGAAACTGACAAGAACAGTAGTTTCTCTTGCGTCCAATACAATGCACTTGCTGGGTACAGACGCGAGTGCTATTTGCACTGTGTATTGCCAAATGAGCACAATAGTGACTCTCCTTACCAGAAAACAACTCTTGGTGCTAGGACCAGAAACTGCATGTGATTCAACTCCGTTTATGAAAGGGAATTCAACTCTAACTTGCCTTACAAGAAACACACTCTGCTTTTGAGAAAGCAGCACTCTTCTACTCTACTGTGTTTCCTATATAGCCAGAACAGTCAGCTTGCTCAGAACTAAAGAACTGTGCTTCCTACACACAAGGGCCATATCTAATTCAACTCTGCTTAGGAAACTGACAAGAACAGTAGTTTCTCTTGCGTCCAATACACTGCATTTGCTGGGATAAGACGCGAGTGCTATTTGCACTGTGTATGGCCAATTGAGCACAATAGTGAATCTCCTTACCAGAAAACAACTTTTGCTGCTAGGACCAGAAACTGCATGTGATTCAACTCCGTTTATGAAAGGGAATTAAACTCTGGCTCGCCTTACAAGAAACACACTCTGCTTTAGAGAAAGCAGCACTCTTCTACTCTACTCTGTTTCCTACATAGCCAGAACAGTCAGCTTGCTCAGAACTAAAGAACTGTGCTCCCTACACACAAGGGCCATATCTAATTCAACTCTGCTTAGGAAACTGACAAGAACAGTAGTTTCTCTTGCGTCCAATACACTGCATTTGCTGGGAACAGACGCGAGTGCTATTTGCAATGTGTATGGCCAATTGAGAACAATAGTGAATCTCCTTACCAGAAAACAACTCTTGCTGCTAGGACCAGAAATTGCATGTGATTCAACTCCGTTTATGAAAGGGAATTAAACTCTGGCTCGCCTTACAAGAAACACACTCTGCTTTTGAGAAAGCAGCACTCTTCTACTCTACTGTGTTTGCTATAGAGCCAGAACAGTCAGCTTGCTCAGAACCAAAGAACTGTGCTTCCTACACACAATGACCATAACTAGTTCAACTCTGCTGAGGAAACTGACAAGAACAGTAGTTTCTCTTGCGTCCAATACAATGCACTTCCTGGGTACAGACGCGAGGGCTATTTGCACTGTGTATGGCCAAATGAGCAAAATAGTGACTCTCCTTACCAGAAAACAACTCTTGGTGCTAGGACCAGAAAGTGTATGTGATTCAACTCCGTTTATGAAAGGGAATTCAACTCTAGCTTGCCTTACAAGAAACACACTCTGCTTTTGAGAAAGCAGCACTCTTCTACTCTACTGTGTTTCCTATATAGCCAGAACAGTCAGCTTGCTCAGAACTAAAGAACTGTGCTTCCTACACACAAGGGCCATATCTAATTCAACTCTGCTTAGGAAACTGACAAGAACAGTAGTTTCTCTTGCGTCCAATACACTGCATTTGCTGGGATAAGACGCGAGTGCTATTTGCACTGTGTATGGCCAATGAGCACAATAGTGAATCTCCTTACCAGAAAACAACTTTTGCTGCTAGGACCAGAAACTGCATGTGATTCAACTCCGTTTATGAAAGGGAAATCAACTCTAGCTGGCCTTACAAGAACCACACTCTGCTTTAGAGAAAGCAGCACTCTTCTACTCTACTGTGTTTCCTATATAGCCAGAACAGTCAGCTTGCTCAGAACTAAAGAACTGTGCTTCCTACACACAAGGGCAATATCTAATTCAACTCTGCTTAGGAAACTGACAAGAACAGTAGTTTCTCTTGCGTCCAATACACTGCATTTGCTGGGAACAGACGCGAGTGCTATTTGCAATGTGTATGGCCAATTGAGCACAATAGTGAATCTCCTTACCAGAAAACAACTCTTGCTGCTAGGACCAGAAATTGCATGTGATTCAACTCTGTTTATGAAAGGGAATTAAACTCTGGCTCGCCTTACAAGAAACACACTCTGCTTTTGAGAAAGCAGCACTCTTCTACTCTACTGTGTTTGCTATAGAGCCAGAACAGTCAGCTTGCTCAGAACCAAAGAACTGTGCTTCCTACACACAATGGCCATAACTAGTTCAACTCTGCTGAGGAAACTGACAAGAACAGTAGTTTCTCTTGCGTCCAATACAATGCACTTCCTGGGTACAGACGCGAGTGCTATTTGCACTGTGTATGGCCAAATGAGCAAAATAGTGACTCTCCTTACCAGAAAACAACTCTTGGTGCTAGGACCAGAAAGTGTATGTGATTCAACTCCGTTTATGAAAGGGAATTCAACTCTAGCTTGCCTTACAAGAAACACACTCTGCTTTTGAGAAAGCAGCACTCTTCTACTCTACTGTGTTTCCTATATAGCCAGAACAGTCAGCTTGCTCAGAACTAAAGAACTGTGCTTCCTACACACAAGGGCCATATCTAATTCAACTCTGCTTAGGAAAGTGACAAGAACAGTAGTTTCTCTTGCGTCCAATACACTGCATTTGCTGGGATAAGACGCGAGTGCTATTTGCACTGTGTATGGCCAATTGAGCACAATAGTGAATCTCCTTACCAGAAAACAACTTTTGCTGCTAGGACCAGAAACTGCATGTGATTCAACTCCGTTTATGAAAGGGAATTAAACTCTGGCTCGCCTTACAAGAAACACACTCTGCTTTAGAGAAAGCAGCACTCTTCTACTCTACTCTGTTTCCTACATAGCCAGAACAGTCAGCTTGCTCAAAAACAAAGAACTGTGCTTCCTACACACAAGGGCCATATCTAATTCAACTCTGCTTAGGAAACTGACAAGAACAGTAGTTTCTCTTGCTTCCAATACACTGCATTTGCTGGGAACAGACGCGAGTGCTATTTGCAATGTGTATGGCCAATTGAGCACAATAGTGAATCTCCTTACCAGAAAACAACTCTTGCTGCTAGGACCTGAAATTGCATGTGATTAAACTCCTTTTATGAAAGGGAATTAAACTCTGGCTCGCCTTACAAGAAACACACTCTGCTTTTGAGAAAGCAGCACTCTTCTACTCTACTGTGTTTCCTATAGAGCCAGAACAGTCAGCTTACTCAGAACCAAAGAACTGTGCTTCCTACACACAATGGCCATAACTAGTTCAACTCTGCTTAGGAAACTGACAAGAACAGTAGTTTCTCTTGCGTCCAATACAATGCACTTACTGGGTACAGACGCGAGTGCTATTTGCACTGTGTATGGCCAAATGAGCACAATAGTGACTCTCCTTACCAGAAAACAACTCTTGGTGCTAGGACCAGAAACTGCATGTGATTCAACTCCGTTTATGAAAGGGAATTCAACTCTAGCTTGCCTTACAAGAAACACACTCTGCTTTTGAGAAAGCAGCACTCTTCTACTCTACTGTGTTTCCTATAGAGCCAGAACAGTCAGCTTGCTCAGAACCAAAGAACTGTGCTTCCTACACAAAAGCTCCATATCTCCTTCAACTCTCCTTAGGAAACTGACAAAAACAGTTGTTTCTCTTGTGTCCAATACACTGCACTTGCTGAGAACAGAAGCGAGTGCTATTTGCACTGTTTATGGCCAATTGAGTACAATAGTGACTCTCCTTACCAGAAAACAACTCTTGCTGCTAGAACCAGAAATTGCATGTGATTCAACTCCGTTTATGAAAGGGAATTGAACTCTAGCTCTATTTGCACTGGATAAGCACAATAGTGACTCTCCTTACCAGACAACAACTTTTGTTGCTAGGACCAGAATCTGCATGTGATTCAACTCCGTTTATGAAAGGGAAATCAATTCTAACTCGCCTTACAAGAAACACACTCTGCTTTAGAGAAAGCTGCACTCTTCTACTCTACTGTGTTTCCTATATAGCCAGAACAGTCAGCTTGCTCAAAAACAAAGAACTGTGCTTCCTACACACAAGGGCCATATCTAATTCAACTCTGCTTAGGAAACTGACAAGAACAGTAGTTTCTCTTGCTTCCAATACACTGCATTTGCTGGGATAAGACGCGAGAGCTATTTACACTGTGTAAGGCCAATTGAGCACAATAGTGACTCTCCTTACCAGAAAAAAACTCTTGCTGCTAGGAACACAAACTGCATGTGATTCAACTCCGTGGAATTCAACTCTAGCTCGCCTTAAAAGAAACACACTGTGCTTTTGAGAAAGCAGCACTCTTCTACTCTACTGTGTTTCCTATATAGCCAGAACAGTCAGCTTGCTCAGAACTAAAGAACTGTGCTTCCTACACACAAGGGCCATATCTAATTCAACTCTGCTTAGGAAACTGAAAAGAACAGTAGTTTCTCTTGCGTCCAATACACTGCATTTGCTGGGATAAGACGCGAGAGCTATTTGCACTGTGTAAGGACATTTGAGCACAATAGTGAATCTCCTTACCAGAAAACAACTTTTGCTGCTAGGAACAGAAACTGCATGTGATTCAACTCCGTTTATGAAAGGGAAATCAACTCTAGCTCGCCTTACAAGAAACACACTATGCTTTTGAGAAAGCAGAACTCTTCTACTCTACTCTGTTTCCTATATAGCCAGAACAGTCAGCTTGCTCAGAACCAAAGAACTGTGCTTCCTACACTCACTGGCCATATCTAGTTCAACTCTGCTTAGGAAACTGAAAAGAACAGTCTCTTGTCTTGCTTCCAATACACTGCACTTGCTGGGAACAGACGCGAGTGCTATTTACACTGGGTATGGCCAATTGAGCACAATAGTGACTCTCCTTACCAGAAAAAAACTTTTGCTGCTAGGACCAGAATCTGCATGTGATTCAACTCCGTTTATGAAAGGGAATTCAACTCTAGCTCTATTTGCACTGGATAAGCACAATAGTGACTCTCCTAACCAGAAAACAACTCTTGGTGCTAGCACCAGAAACTGCATGTGATTCAACTCCGTTTATGAAAGGGAATTCAACTCTAGCTTGCCTTACAAGAAACACACTCTGCTTTAGAGAAAGCAGCACTCTTCTACTCTACTGTGTTTCCTATATAGCCAGAACAGTCAGCTTGCTCAGAACTAAAGAACTGTGCTTCCTACACACAAGGGCCATATCTAATTCAACTATGCTTAGGAAACTGACAAGAACAGTAGTTTCTCTTGCGTCCAATACACTGCATTTGCTGGGATAAGACGCGAGAGCTATTTGCACTGTGTAAGGACATTTGAGCACAATAGTGAATCTCCTTACCAGAAAACAACTTTTGCTGCTAGGAACAGAATCTGCATGTGATTCAACTCCGTTTATGAAAGGGAAATCAACTCTAGCTCGCCTTACAAGAAACTCACTATGCTTTTGAGAAAGCAGAACTCTTCTACTCTACTCTGTTTCCTATATAGCCTGAACAGTCAGCTTGCTCAGAACCAAAGAACTGTGCTTCCTACACTCACTGGCCATATCTAGTTCAACTCTGCTTAGGAAACTGAAAAGAACAGTCTCTTGTCTTGCTTCCAATACACTGCACTTGCTGGGAACAGACGCGAGTGCTATTTGCACTGGGTATGGCCAATTGAGCACAATAGTGACTCTCCTTACCAGAAAAAAACTTTTGCTGCTAGGACCAGAAACTGCATGTGATTCAACTCCTTTTATGAAAGGGAATTCAACTCTAGCTCTATTTGCACTGGATAAGCACAATAGTGACTCTCCTTACCAGAAAACAACTCTTGGTGCTAGGACCAGAAACTGCATGTGATTCAACTCCGTCTATGAAAGGGAATTCAACTCTAGCTTGCCTAACAAGAAACACACTCTGCTTTTGAGAAAGCAGCACTCTTCTACTCTACTGTGTTTCCTATAGAGCCAGAACAGTCAGCTTGCTTAGAACCAAAGAACTGTGCTTCCTACACACAATGGCCATAACTAGTTACACTCCGCTTAGGAAACTGACAAGAACAGTAGTTTCTCTTGCGTCCAATGCACTGTACTTTCTGAGAACAGAAGCGAGTGCTATTTGCACTGTCTATGGCCAAATGAGCCCAATAGTGAATCTCCTTACCAGAAAACAACGCTTGCTATTAAGACCAGAAACTGCATCTTATTCAACTCTGTGAAATTCAACTCTAGCTTGCCTTAAAAGAAACACACTCTTCTTTTGAGAAAGCAGCACTCTTCTACTCTACTGTGTTTCCTACAGAGCCAGAACAGTCAGCTTGCTCAGAACCAAAGAACTGTGCTTCCTACACACAATGGCCATAACTAGTTACACTCCGCTTAGGAAACTGACAAGAAGAGTAGTTTCTCTTGCGTCCAATACAATGCACTTGCTGGGAACAGACGCGAGTGCTATTTGACTGTGTATGGCCAAATGAGCACAATAGTGAACCAGAAAACAACTCTTGCTACTAGGACCAGAAACTGCATGTGATTCAACTCCGTGGAATTCAACTCTAGCTTGCCTTACAAGAAACACACTCTGCTTTTGAGAAAGCAGCACTCTTCTACTCTACTGTGATTCCTATAGAGCCAGAACAGTCAGCTTGCTCAGAACCAAAGAACTGTGCTTCCTACACGAAAGCTCCATATCTACTTCAACTCTCCTTAGGAAACTGACAAAAACAGTTGTTTCTCTTGCGTCCAATACACTGCACTTGCTGAGAACAGAAGCGAGTGCTATTTGCACTGTGTATGGCCAATTGAGTACAATAGTGACTCTCCTTACCAGAAATCAACTCTTGGTGCTAGTTCCAGAAACTGCATGTGATTCAACTCCGTTTATGAAAGGGAATTCAACTCTAGCTTGCCTTACAAGAAACACACTCTGCTTTTGAGAAAGCAGCACTCTTCTACTCTACTGTGTTTCCTATAGAGCCAGAACAGTCAGCTTGCTCAGAACTAAAGAACTGTGCTTCCTACACACAAGGGCCATATCTAATTCAACTCTGCTTAGGAAACTGACAAGAACAGTAGTTTCTCTTGCGTCCAATACACTGCATTTGCTGGGAACAGACACGAGTGCTATTTGCAATGTGTATGGCCAATTGAGAACAATAGTGAATCTCCTTACCAGAAAACAACTCTTGCTGCTAGGACCAGAAATTGCATGTGATTCAACTCCGTTTATGAAAGGGAATTAAACTCTGGCTCGCCTTACAAGAAACACACTCTGCTTTTGAGAAAGCAGCACTCTTCTACTCTACTGTGTTTGCTATAGAGCCAGAACAGTCAGCTTGCTCAGAACCAAAGAACTGTGCTTCCTACACACAATGACCATAACTAGTTCAACTCTGCTGAGGAAACTGACAAGAACAGTAGTTTCTCTTGCGTCCAATACAATGCACTTCCTGGGTACAGACGCGAGGGCTATTTGCACTGTGTATGGCCAAATGAGCACAATAGTGACTCTCCTTACCAGAAAACAACTCTTGGTGCTAGGACCAGAAAGTGTATGTGATTCAACTCCGTTTATGAAAGGGAATTCAACTCTAGCTTGCCTTACAAGAAACACACTCTGCTTTTGAGAAAGCAGCACTCTTCTACTCTACTGTGTTTCCTATATAGCCAGAACAGTCAGCTTGCTCAGAACTAAAGAACTGTGCTTCCTACACACAAGGGCCATATCTAATTCAACTATGCTTAGGAAACTGACAAGAACAGTAGTTTCTCTTGCGTCCAATACACTGCATTTGCTGGGATAAGACGCGAGTGCTATTTGCACTGTGTATGGCCAATTGAGCACAATAGTGAATCTCCTTACCAGAAAACAACTTTTGCTGCTAGGACCAGAAACTGCATGTGATTCAACTCCGTTTATGAAAGGGAATTAAACTCTGGCTCGCCTTACAATAAACACACTCTGCTTTTGAGAAAGCAGCACTCTTCTACTCTACTGTGTTTCCTATAGAGCCAGAACATTCAGCTTGCTCAGAACTAAAGAACTGTGCTTCCTACACACAATGGCCATAACTAGTTCAACTCTGCTTAGGAAACGGACAAGAACAGTAGTTTCTCTTGCGTCCAATACACTAAATGCACTTGCTGTGTACAGACGCGAGTGCTATTTGCACTGTGTATGGCCAAATGAGCACAATAGTGAATCTCCTTACCAGAAAACAACTTTTGCTGCTAGGACCAGAAACTGCATGTGATTCAACTCCGTTTATGAAAGGGAATTAAACTCTGGCTCGCCTTACAAGAAACACACTCTGCTTTTGAGAAAGCAGCACTCTTCTACTCTACTGTGTTTGCTATAGAGCCAGAACAGTCAGCTTGCTCAGAACCAAAGAACTGTGTTTCCTACACACAATGGCCATAACTAGTTCAACTCTGCTTAGGACACTGACAAGAACAGTAGTTTCTCTTGCGTCCAATAAAATGCACTTGCTGGGTACAGACGCGAATGCTATTTGCACTGTGTATGGCCAAATGAGCACAATAGTGACTCTCCTTACCAGAAAACAACTCTTGGTGCTAGCACCAGAAACTGCATGTGATTCAACTCCGTTTATGAAAGGGAATTCAACTCTAGCTTGCCTTACAAGAAACACACTCTGCTTTTGAGAAAGCAGCACTCTTCTACTCTACTGTGTTTCCTATATAGCCAGAACAGTCAGCTTGCTCAGAACTAAAGAACTGTGCTTCCTACACACAAGGGCCATATCTAATTCAACTCTGCTTAGGAAACTGACAAGAACAGTAGTTTCTCTTGCGTCCAATACACTGCATTTGCTGGGATAAGACGCGAGTGCTATTTGCACTGTGAATGGCCAATGAGCACAATAGTGAATCTCCTTACCAGAAAACAACTTTTGCTGCTAGGACCAGAAACTGCATGTGATTCAACTCCGTTTATGAAAGGGAAATCAACTCTAGCTGGCCTTACAAGAACCACACTCTGCTTTAGAGAAAGCAGCACTCTTCTACTCTACTGTGTTCCTATATAGCCAGAACAGTCAGCTTGCTCAGAACTAAAGAACTGTGCTTCCTACACACAAGGGCAATATCTAATTCAACTCTGCTTAGGAAACTGACAAGAACAGTAGTTTCTCTTGCGTCCAATACACTGCATTTGCTGGGAACAGACGCGAGTGCTATTTGCAATGTGTATGGCCAATTGAGCACAATAGTGAATCTCCTTACCAGAAAACAACTCTTGCTGCTAGGACCAGAAATTGCATGTGATTCAACTCTGTTTATGAAAGGGAATTAAACTCTGGCTCGCCTTACAAGAAACACACTCTGCTTTTGAGAAAGCAGCACTCTTCTACTCTACTGTGTTTGCTATAGAGCCAGAACAGTCAGCTTGCTCAGAACCAAAGAACTGTGCTTCCTACACACAATGGCCATAACTAGTTCAACTCTGCTGAGGAAACTGACAAGAACAGTAGTTTCTCTTGCGTCCAATACAATGCACTTGCTGGGTACAGACGCGAGTGCTATTTGCACTGTGTATGGCCAAATGAGCAAAATAGTGACTCTCCTTACCAGAAAACAACTCTTGGTGCTAGGACCAGAAAGTGTATGTGATTCAACTCCGTTTATGAAAGGGAATTCAACTCTAGCTTGCCTTACAAGAAACACACTCTGCTTTTGAGAAAGCAGCACTCTTCTACTCTACTGTGTTTCCTATATAGCCAGAACAGTCAGCTTGCTCACAACTAAAGAACTGTGCTTCCTACACACAAGGGCCATATCTAATTCAACTCTGCTTAGGAAAGTGACAAGAACAGTAGTTTCTCTTGCGTCCAATACACTGCATTTGCTGGGATAAGACGCGAGTGCTATTTGCACTGTGTATGGCCAATTGAGCACAATAGTGAATCTCCTTACCAGAAAACAACTTTTGCTGCTAGGACCAGAAACTGCATGTGATTCAACTCCGTTTATGAAAGGGAATTAAACTCTGGCTCGCCTTACAAGAAACACACTCTGCTTTAGAGAAAGCAGCACTCTTCTACTCTACTCTGTTTCCTACATAGCCAGAACAGTCAGCTTGCTCAAAAACAAAGAACTGTGCTTCCTACACACAAGGGCCATATCTAATTCAACTCTGCTTAGGAAACTGACAAGAACAGTAGTTTCTCTTGCTTCCAATACACTGCATTTGCTGGGAACAGACGCGAGTGCTATTTGCAATGTGTATGGCCAATTGAGCACAGTAGTGAATCTCCTTACCAGAAAACAACTCTTGCTGCTAGGACCAGAAATTGCATGTGATTCAACTCCGTTTATGAAAGGGAATTCAACTCTAGCTCTATTTGCACTGGATAAGCACAATAGTGACTCTCCTAACCAGAAAACAACTCTTGGTGCTAGCACCAGAAACTGCATGTGATTCAACTCCGTTTATGAAAGGGAATTCAACTCTAGCTTGCCTTACAAGAAACACACTCTGCTTTAGAGAAAGCAGCACTCTTCTACTCTACTGTGTTTCCTATATAGCCAGAACAGTCAGCTTGCTCAGAACTAAAGAACTGTGCTTCCTACACACAAGGGCCATATCTAATTCAACTATGCTTAGGAAACTGACAAGAACAGTAGTTTCTCTTGCGTCCAATACACTGCATTTGCTGGGATAAGACGCGAGAGCTATTTGCACTGTGTAAGGACATTTGAGCACAATAGTGAATCTCCTTACCAGAAAACAACTTTTGCTGCTAGGAACAGAATCTGCATGTGATTCAACTCCGTTTATGAAAGGGAAATCAACTCTAGCTCGCCTTACAAGAAACTCACTATGCTTTTGAGAAAGCAGAACTCTTCTACTCTACTCTGTTTCCTATATAGCCTGAACAGTCAGCTTGCTCAGAACCAAAGAACTGTGCTTCCTACACTCACTGGCCATATCTAGTTCAACTCTGCTTAGGAAACTGAAAAGAACAGTCTCTTGTCTTGCTTCCAATACACTGCACTTGCTGGGAACAGACGCGAGTGCTATTTGCACTGGGTATGGCCAATTGAGCACAATAGTGACTCTCCTTACCAGAAAAAAACTTTTGCTGCTAGGACCAGAAACTGCATGTGATTCAACTCCTTTTATGAAAGGGAATTCAACTCTAGCTCTATTTGCACTGGATAAGCACAATAGTGACTCTCCTTACCAGAAAACAACTCTTGGTGCTAGGACCAGAAACTGCATGTGATTCAACTCCGTTTATGAAAGGGAATTCAACTCTAGCTTGCCTAACAAGAAACACACTCTGCTTTTGAGAAAGCAGCACTCTTCTACTCTACTGTGTTTCCTATAGAGCCAGAACAGTCAGCTTGCTTAGAACCAAAGAACTGTGCTTCCTACACACAATGGCCATAACTAGTTACACTCCGCTTAGGAAACTGACAAGAACAGTAGTTTCTCTTGCGTCCAATACACTGTACTTTCTGAGAACAGAAGCGAGTGCTATTTGCACTGTCTATGGCCAAATGAGCCCAATAGTGAATCTCCTTACCAGAAAACAACGCTTGCTATTAAGACCAGAAACTGCATCTTATTCAACTCCGTGGAATTCAACTCTAGCTTGCCTTAAAAGAAACACACTCTGCTTTTGAGAAAGCAGCACTCTTCTACTCTACTGTGTTTCCTACAGAGCCAGAACAGACAGCTTGCTCAGAACCAAAGAACTGTGATTCCTACACACAATGGCCATAACTAGTTACACTCCGCTTAGGAAACTGACAAGAAGAGTAGTTTCTCTTGCGTCCAATACAATGCACTTGCTGGGAACAGACGCGAGTGCTATTTGACTGTGTATGGCCAAGTGAGCACAATAGTGAACCAGAAAAGAACTCTTGCTACTAGGACCAGAAACTGCATGTGATTCAACTCCGTGGAATTCAACTCTAGCTTGCCTTACAAGAAACACACTCTGCTTTTGAGAAAGCAGCACTCTTCTACTCTACTGTGTTTCCTATAGAGCCAGAACAGTCAGCTTGCTCAGAACCAAAGAACTGTGCTTCCTACACGAAAGCTCCATATCTACTTCAACTCTCCTTAGGAAACTGACAAAAACAGTTGTTTCTCTTGCGTCCAATACACTGCACTTGCTGAGAACAGAAGCGAGTGCTATTTGCACTGTGTATGGCCAATTGAGTACAATAGTGACTCTCCTTACCAGAAATCAACTCTTGGTGCTAGTTCCAGAAACTGCATGTGATTCAACTCCGTTTATGAAAGGGAATTCAACTCTAGCTTGCCTTACAAGAAACACACTCTGCTTTTGAGAAAGCAGCACTCTTCTACTCTACTGTGTTTCCTATAGAGCCAGAACAGTCAGCTTGCTCAGAACTAAAGAACTGTGCTTCCTACACACAAGGGCCATATCTAATTCAACTCTGCTTAGGAAACTGACAAGAACAGTAGTTTCTCTTGCGTCCAATACACTGCATTTGCTGGGAACAGACGCGAGTGCTATTTGCAATGTGTATGGCCAATTGAGCACAATAGTGAATCTCCTTACCAGAAAACAACTCTTGCTGCTAGGACCAGAAATTGCATGTGATTCAACTCCGTTTCTGAAAGGGAATTAAACTCTGGCTCGCCTTACAAGAAACACACTCTGCTTTAGAGAAAGCAGCACTCTTCGACTCTACTGTGTTTCCTATATAGCCAGAACTGTCAGCTTGCTCAGAACTAAAGAACTGTGCTTCCTACACACAAGGGCCATATCTAATTCAACTCTGCTTAGGAAACTGACAAGAACAGTAGTTTCTCTTGCGTCCAATACACTGCATTTGCTGGGATAAGATGCGAGTGCTATTTGCACTGTGTAAGGCCAACTGAGCACAATAGTGAATCTCCTTACCAGAAAACAGCTTTTGCTGCTAGGACCAGAAACTGCATGTGATTCAACTCCGTTTGTGAAAGGGAAATCAACTGTAACTCGCCTTAAAGAAACACACTCTGCTTTAGAGAAAGCAGCACTCTTCTACCCTACTGTGTTTCCTATATAGCCAGTACTGTCAGCTTGCTCAGAACTAAAGAACTGTGCTTCCTACACACAAGCACAATATCTAATTCAACTCTACTTAGGAAACAGACAAGAACAGTAGTTTCTCTTGCGTCCAATACACTGCATTTGCTGGGAACAGACGCGAGTGCTATTTGCAAAGTGTATGGCCAATTGAGCACAATAGTGAATCTCCTTACCAGAAAACAACTCTTGCTGCTAGGACCAGAAATTGCATGTGATTCAACTCCGTTTATGAAAGGGAATTAAACTCTGGCTCGCCTTACAAGAAACACACTCTGCTTTTGAGAAAGCAGCACTCTACTACTCTACTGGGTTTCCTAAAGAGCCAGAACAGTCAGTTTGCTTAGAACCAAAGAACTGTGCTTCCTACACACAATGGCCATAACTAGTTACACTCCGCTTAGGAAACTGACAAGAACAGTAGTTTCTCTTGCGTCCAATACACTGTACTTTCTGAGAACAGAAGCGAGTGCTATTTGCACTGTGTATGGCCAAATGAGCACAATAGTGAATCTCCTTACTAGAAAACAACTCTCGCTACTAGGACCAGAAACTGCATGTGAATCAACTCCGTGGAATTCAACTCTAGCTTGCCTTAAAAGAAACACACTGTGCTTTTGAGAAAGCAGCACTCTTCTACTCTACTGTGTTTCCTATAGAGTAAGAACAGTCAGCTTGCTCAGAACCAAAGAACTGTGCTTCCTACACTCAATGGCCATATCTAGTTCAACTCTGCTTAGGAAACTTTAAAGAACAGTCTCTTGTCTTGCTTCCAATACACTGCACTTGCTGGGAACAGACGCGAGTGCTATTTGCACTGGGTATGGCCAATTGAGCACAATAGTGACTCTCCTTACCAGAAAAAAACTTTTGCTGCTAGAACCAGAAACTGCATGTGATTCAACTCCGTTTATGAAAGGGAATTCAACTCTAGCTCTATTTGCACTTGATAAGCACAATAGTGACTCTCCTTACCAGAAAACAACTCTTGGTGCTAGCACCAGAAACTGCATGTGATTCAACTCCGTTTATGAAAGGGAATTCAACTCTAGCTTGCCTTACAAGAAACACACTCTGCTCTAGAGAAAGCAGCACTCTTCTACTCTACTGTGTTTCCTATATAGCCAGAACAGTCAGCTTGCTCAGAACTAAAAAACTGTGCTTCCTACACACAAGGGCCATATCTAATTCAACTCTGCTTAGGAAACTGACAAGAACAGTAGTTTCTCTTGCGTCCAATACACTGCATTTGCTGGGAACAGACGCGAGTGCTATTGGCAATGTGTATGGCCAATTGAGCACAATAGTGAATCTCCTTACCAGAAAACAACTCTTGCTACTAGGACCAGAAATTGCATGTGATTCAACTCCGTTTCTGAAAGGGAATTAAACTCTGGCTCGCCTTACAAGAAACACACTCTGCTTTTGAGAAAGCAGCACTCTTCTACTCTACTGTGTTTCCTATATAGCCAGAACAGTCAGCTTGCTCAGAACTAAAGAACTGTGCTTCCTACACACAAGGGCCATATCTAATTCAACTCTGCTTATTAAACTGACAAGAACAGTAGTTTCTCTTGCGTCCAATACACTGCATTTGCTGGGATGAGACGCGAGAGCTATTTGCACTGTGTAAGGACATTTGAGCACAATAGTGAATCTCCTTACCAGAAAACAACTTTTGCTGCTAGGAACAGAAACTGCATGTGATTCAACTCCGTTTATGAAAGGGAAATCAACTCTAGCTCGCCTTACAAGAAACACACTATGCTTTTGAGAAAGCAGAACTCTTCTACTCTACTCTGTTTCCTATATAGCCTGAACAGTCAGCTTACTCAGAACCAAAGAACTGTGCTTCCTACACTCACTGGCCATATCTAGTTCAACTCTGCTTAGGAAACTGAAAAGAACAGTCTCTTGTCTTGCTTCCAATACACTGCACTTGCTGGGAACAGACGGGAGTGCTATTTGCACTGGGTATGGCCAATTGAGCACAATAGTGACTCTCCTTACCAGAAAAAAAACTTTTGCTGCTAGGAACAGAAACTGCATGTGATTCAACTCCGTTTATGAAAGGGAATTCAACTCTAGCTCTATTTGCACTGGATAAGCACAATAGTGACTCTCCTTACCAGAAAACAACTCGGTGCTAGGACCAGAAACTGCATGTGATTCAACTCCGTTTATGAAAGGGAATTCAACTCTATCTTGCCTTACAAGAAACACACTCTGCTTTTGAGAAAGCAGCACTCTTCTACTCTACTGTGTTTGCTATAGAGCCAGAACAGTCAGCTTGCTCAGAACCAAAGAACTGTGCTTCCTACACACAATGACCATAACTAGTTCAACTCTGCTGAGGAAACTGACAAGAACAGTAGTTTCTCTTGCGTCCAATACAATGCACTTCCTGGGATACAGACGCGAGGGCTATTTGCACTGTGTATGGCCAAATGAGCAAAATAGTGACTCTCCTTACCAGAAAACAACTCTTGCTGCTAGGACCAGAAACTGCATGTGATTCAACTCCGTTTGTGAAAGGGAATTGAACTCTAGCTCTATTTGCACTGGATAAGCACAATAGTGACTCTCCTTACCAGACAACAACTTTTGTTGCTAGGACCAGAATCTGCATGTGATTCAACTCCGTTTATGAAAGGGAATTCAACTCTAGCTCGCCTTACAAGAAACACACTCTGCTTTAGAGAAAGCAGCACTCTTCTACTCTACTGTGTTTCCTATAGAGCCAGAACAGTCAGCTTGCTCAGAACCAAAGAACTGTGCTTCCTACACACAATGGCCATAACTAGTTACAACTACTGCTTAGGAAACTGACAAGAACAGTAGTTTCTCTTGCGTCCAATACAATGCACTTGCTGGGAACAGACGCGAGTGCTATTTGCACTGTGTATGGCCAAATGAGCCCAATAGTGAATCTCCTTACCAGAAAACAACTCTTGCTGCTAGGACCAGAAACTGCATGTGATTCAACTCCGTTTATGAAAGGGAAATCAACTCTAGCTTCCCTTACAAGAAACACACTCTGCTTTTGAGAAAGCAGCACTCTTCTACTCTACTGTGTTTCCTATAGAGCCAGAACAGTCAGCTTGCTCAGAACCAAAGAACTGTGCTTCCTACACACAAGCTCCATATCTACTTCAACTCTGCTTAGGAAACTGACAAGAACAGTAGTTTCTCTTGCGTCCAATACACTGCACTTGCTGGGAACAGACGCGAGTGCTATTTGCACTGTGTATGGCCAATTGAGCACAATAGTGACTCTCCTTACCAGAAAACAACTCTTGGTGCTAGGACCAGAAACTGCATGTGATTCAACTCCGTTTATGAAAGGGAATTCAACTCTAGCTTGCCTTACGAGAAACACACTCTGCTTTTGAGAAAGTAGCACTCTTCTACTATAGTGTGTTTCCTGTATAGCCAGAACTGTCAGCTTGCTCAGAACTAAAGAACTGTGCTTCCTACACAAAAGGGCAATATCTAATTCAACTCTGCTTAGGAAACTGACAAGAACAGTAGTTTCTCTTGCGTCCAATACACTGCATTTGCTGGGAACAGACACGAGTGTAATTTGCAATGTGTATGGCCAATTGAGCACAATAGTGAATCACCTTACCAGAAAACAACTCTTGCTGCTAGGACCAGAAATTGCATGTGATTCAACTCCGTTTATGAAAGGGAATTGAACTCTAGCTCTATTTGCACTGGATAAGCACAATAGTGACTCTCCTTACCAGACAACAACTTTTGTTGCTAGGACCAGAATCTGCATGTAATTCAACTCCGTTTCTGAAACGGAAATCAACTCTAGCTCGCCTTACAAGAAACACACTCTGCTTTAGAGAAAGCAGCACTCTTCTACTCTACTGTGTTTCCTATATAGCCAGAACTGTCAGCTTGCTCAGAACTAAAGAACTGTGCTTCCTACACACAAGGGCCATATCTAATTCAACTCTGCTTAGGAAACTGACAAGAACAGTAGTTTCTCTTGCGTCCAATACACTGCATTTGCTGGGATAAGACGCGAGAGCTATTTACACTGTGTAAGGCCAATTGAGCACAATAGTGACTCTCCTTACCAGAAAAAAACTCTTGCTGCTAGGAACACAAACTGCATGTGATTCAACTCCGTGGAATTCAACTCTAGCTTCCCTTAAAAGAAACACACTCTGCTTTTGAGAAAGCAGCACTCTTCTACTCTACTGTGTTTCCTATAGAGCCAGAACAGTCAGCTTGCTCAGAACCAAAGAACTGTGCTTCCTACACACAATGGCCATAACTAGTTCAACTCTGCTTAGGAAACTGACAAGAACAGTAGTTTCTCTTGCGTCCAATACAATGCACTTGCTGGGTACAGACGCGAGTGCTATTTGCACTGTGTATGGCCAAATGAGCACAATAGTGACTCCTCTTACCAGAAAACAACTCTTGGTGCTAGGACCAGAAACTGCATGTGATTCAACTCCGTTTATGAAAGGGAATTCAACTCTAGCTTGCCTTACAAGAAACACACTCTGCTTTTGAGAAAGCAGCACTCTTCTACTCTACTGTGTTTCCTATATAGCCAGAACAGTCAGCTTGCTCAGAACAAAAGAACTGTGCTTCCTACACACAAGGGCCATATCTAATTCAACTCTGCTTAGGAAACTGACAAGAACAGTAGTTTCTCTTGCGTCCAATACACTGCATTTGCTGGGATAAGACGCGAGTGCTCTTTGCACTGTGTATGGCCAAATGAGCACAATAGTGACTCTCCTTACTAGAAAACAACTCTTGGTGCTAGGACCAGAAACTGCATGTGATTCAACTCCGTTTATGAAAGGGAATTCAACTCTAGCTTGCCTTACAAGAAACACACTCTGCTTTTGAGAAAGCAGCACTCTTCTACTCTACTGTGTTTAATATATAGCCAGAACAGTCAGCTTGCTCAGAACTAAAGAACTGTGCTTCCTACACACCAGGGCCATATCTAATTCAACTCTGCTTAGGAAACTGACAAGAACAGTAGTTTCTCTTGCGTCCAATACACTGCATTTGCTGGGATAAGACGCGAGTGCTATTTACACTGTGTATGGCCAATTGAGCACAATAGTGAATCTCCTTACCAGAAAACAACTTTTGCTGCTAGGCCAAGAAACTGCATGTGATTCAACTCCGTTTATGAAAGGGAAATCAACTCTAGCTCGCCTTACAAGAAACACACTCTGCTTTAGAGAAAGCAGCACTCTTCTACTCTACTGTGTTTCCTATATAGCCAGAACTGTCAGCTTGCTCAGAACTAAAGAACTGTGCTTCCTACACACAAGGGCCATATCTAATTCAACTCTGCTTAGGAAACTGACAAGAACAGTAGTTTCTCTTGCGTCCAATACACTGCATTTGCTGGGATAAGACGCGAGTGCTATTTGCACTGTGTATGGCCAATTGAGCACAATAGTGAATCTCCTTACCAGAAAACAACTTTTGCTGCTAGGACCAAAAACTGCATGTGATTCAACTCCGTTTATGAAAGGGAATTAAACTCTGGCTCGCCTTACAAGAAACACACTCTGCTTTAGAGAAAGCAGCACTCCTCTACTCTACTCTGTTTCCTACATAGCCAGAACAGTCAGCTTGCTCAGAACCAAAGAACTGTGCTTCCTAAACACAATGGCCATAACTAGTTCAACTCTGCTTAGGAAACTGACAAGAACAGTAGTTTCTCTTGCGTCCAATACAATGCACTTGCTGGGTACAGACGCGAGTGCTATTTGCACTGTGTATGGCCAAATGAGCACAATAGTGACTCTCCTTACCAGAAAACAACTCTTGGTGCTTGGACCAGAAACTGCATGTGATTCAACTCCGTTTATGAAAGGGAATTCAACTCTAGCTTGCCTTACAAGAAACACACTCTGCTTTTGAGAAAGCAGCACTCTTCTACTCTACTGTGTTTCCTATATAGCCAGAACAGTCAGCTTGCTCAGAACTAAAGAACTGTGCTTCCTACACACCAGGGCCATATCTAATTCAACTCTGCTTAGGAAACTGACAAGAACAGTAGTTTCTCTTGCGTCCAATACACTGCATTTGCTGGGATAAGACGCGAGTGCTATTTGCAATGTGTATGGCCAATTGAGCACAATAGTGAATCTCCTTACCAGAAAAAAACTTTTGCTGTTAGGACCAGAAACTGCATGTGATTCAACTCCGTTTATGAAAGGGAAATAAACGCTAGCTCGCCTTACAAGAAACACACTCTGCTTTTGAAAAAGCAGCACTCTTCTACTCTACTGTGTGTCCTATATAGCCAGAACAGTCAGCTTGCTCAGAACTAAAGAACTGTGCTTCCTACACACAAAGGCCATATCTAATTCAACTCTGCTTAGGAAACTGACAAGAACAGTAGTTTCTCTTGCGTCCAATACACTGCATTTGCTGGGATAAGACGCGAGTGCTATTTGCACTGTGTATGGCCAATTGAGCACAATAGTGAATCTCCTTACCAGAAAACAACTCTTGCTGCTAGGACCAGAAATTGCATGTGATTCAACTCCGTTTATGAAAGGGAATTAAACTCTGGCTCGCCTTAAAAGAAACACACTCTGCTTTTGAGAAAGCAGCACTCTTCTACTCTACTGTGTTTGCTATAGAGCCAGAACAGTCAGCTTGCTCAGAACCAAAGAACTGTGCTTCCTACACACAATGGCCATAACTAGTTCAACTCTGCTTAGGAAACGGACAAGAACAGTAGTTTCTCTTGCGTCCAATACAATGCACTTGCTGGGTACAGACGCGAGTGCTATTTGCACTGTGTATGGCCAATTGAGCACAATAGTGAATCTCCTTACCAGAAAACAACTTTTGCTGCTAGGACCAGAAACTGCATGTGATTCAACTCCGTTTATGAAAGGGAATTCAACTCTGGCTTGCCTTACAAGAAACACACTCTGCTTTTGAGAAAGCAGCACTCTTCTACTCTACTGTGTTTCCTATATAGCCAGAACAGTCAGCTTGCTCAGAACTAAAGAACTGTGCTTCCTACACACAAGGGCCATAACTAGTTCAACTCTGCTTAGGAAACTGACAGGAACAGTAGTTTCTCTTGCGTCCAATACAATGCACTTGCTGGGAACAGACACGAGTGCTATTTGCACTGTGTATGGCCAAATGAGCACAATAGTGACTCTCCTTACTAGAAAACAACTCTTGGTGCTAGGACCAGAAACTGCATGTGATTCAACTCCGTTTATGAAAGGGAATTCAACTCTAGCTTGCCTTACAAGAAACACACTCTGCTTTTGAGAAAGCAGCACTCTTCTACTCTACTGTGTTTAATATATAGCCAGAACAGTCAGCTTGCTCAGAACTAAAGAACTGTGCTTCCTACACACCAGGGCCATATCTAATTCAACTCTGCTTAGGAAACTGACAAGAACAGTAGTTTCTCTTGCGTCCAATACACTGCATTTGCTGGGATAAGACGCGAGTGCTATTTACACTGTGTATGGCCAATTGAGCACAATAGTGAATCTCCTTACCAGAAAACAACTTTTGCTGCTAGGCCAAGAAACTGCATGTGATTCAACTCCGTTTATGAAAGGGAAATCAACTCTAGCTCGCCTTACAAGAAACACACTCTGCTTTAGAGAAAGCAGCACTCTTCTACTCTACTGTGTTTCCTATATAGCCAGAACTGTCAGCTTGCTCAGAACTAAAGAACTGTGCTTCCTACACACAAGGGCCATATCTAATTCAACTCTGCTTAGGAAACTGACAAGAACAGTAGTTTCTCTTGCGTCCAATACACTGCATTTGCTGGGATAAGACGCGAGTGCTATTTGCACTGTGTATGGCCAATTGAGCACAATAGTGAATCTCCTTACCAGAAAACAACTTTTGCTGCTAGGACCAAAAACTGCATGTGATTCAACTCCGTTTATGAAAGGGAATTAAACTCTGGCTCGCCTTACAAGAAACACACTCTGCTTTAGAGAAAGCAGCACTCCTCTACTCTACTCTGTTTCCTAAATAGCCAGAACAGTCAGCTTGCTCAGAACCAAAGAACTGTGCTTCCTACACACAATGGCCATAACTAGTTCAACTCTGCTTAGGAAACTGACAAGAACAGTAGTTTCTCTTGCGTCCAATACAATGCACTTGCTGGGTACAGACGCGAGTGCTATTTGCACTGTGTATGGCCAAATGAGCACAATAGTGACTCTCCTTACCAGAAAACAACTCTTGGTGCTTGGACCAGAAACTGCATGTGATTCAACTCCGTTTATGAAAGGGAATTCAACTCTAGCTTGCCTTACAAGAAACACACTCTGCTTTTGAGAAAGCAGCACTCTTCTACTCTACTGTGTTTCCTATATAGCCAGAACAGTCAGCTTGCTCAGAACTAAAGAACTGTGCTTCCAACACACCAGGGCCATATCTAATTCAACTCTGCTTAGGAAACTGACAAGAACAGTAGTTTCTCTTGCGTCCAATACACTGCATTTGCTGGGATAAGACGCGAGTGCTATTTGCAATGTGTATGGCCAATTGAGCACAATAGTGAATCTCCTTACCAGAAAAAAACTTTTGCTGTTAGGACCAGAAACTGCATGTGATTCAACTCCGTTTATGAAAGGGAAATAAACTCTAGCTCGCCTTACAAGAAACACACTCTGCTTCTGAAAAAGCAGCACTCTTCTACTCTACTGTGTGTCCTATATAGCCAGAACAGTCAGCTTGCTCAGAACTAAAGAACTGTGCTTCCTACACAAAAAGGCCATATCTAATTCAACTCTGCTTAGGAAACTGACAAGAACAGTAGTTTCTCTTGCGTCCAATACACTGCATTTGCTGGGATAAGACGCGAGTGCTATTTGCACTGTGTATGGCCAATTGAGCACAATAGTGAATCTCCTTACCAGAAAACAACTCTTGCTGCTAGGACCAGAAATTGCATGTGATTCAACTCCGTTTATGAAAGGGAATTAAACTCTGGCTCGCCTTAAAAGAAACACACTCTGCTTTTGAGAAAGCAGCACTCTTCTACTCTACTGTGTTTGCTATAGAGCCAGAACAGTCAGCTTGCTCAGAACCAAAGAACTGTGCTTCCTACACACAATGGCCATAACTAGTTCAACTCTGCTTAGGAAACGGACAAGAACAGTAGTTTCTCTTGCGTCCAATACAATGCACTTGCTGGGTACAGACGCGAGTGCTATTTGCACTGTGTATGGCCAATTGAGCACAATAGTGAATCTCCTTACCAGAAAACAACTTTTGCTGCTAGGACCAGAAACTGCATGTGATTCAACTCCGTTTATGAAAGGGAATTAAACTCTGGCTTGCCTTACAAGAAACACACTCTGCTTTTGAGAAAGCAGCACTCTTCTACTCTACTGTGTTTCCTATATAGCCAGAACAGTCAGCTTGCTCAGAACTAAAGAACTGTGCTTCCTACACACAAGGGCCATAACTAGTTCAACTCTGCTTAGGAAACTGACAAGAACAGTAGTTTCTCTTGCGTCCAATACAATGCACTTGCTGGGAACAGACGCGAGTGCTATTTGCACTGTGTATGGCCAAATGAGCACAATAGTGACTCTCCTTACCAGAAACCAACTCTTGCTACTAGGACCAGAAACTGCATGTGATTCAACTCCGTGGAATTCAACTCTAGCTTCCCTTAAAAGAAACACACTCTGCTTTTGAGAAAGCAGCACTCTTCTACTCTACTGTGTTTCCTATAGAGCCAGAACAGTCAGCTTGCTCAGAACCAAAGAACTGTGCTTCCTACACAAAAGCTCCATATCTACTTCAGCTCTCCTTAGGAAACTGACAAAAACAGTTGTTTCTTGCGTCCAATACACTGCACTTGCTGAGAACAGAAGCGAGTGCAATTTGCACTGTGTATGGCCAATTGAGCACAATAGTGAATCTCCTTACCAGAAAACAACTCTTGGTGCTAGTTCCAGAAACTGATTGTGATTCAACTCCGTTTATGAAAGGGAATTCAACTCTAGCTTGCCTTACAAGAAACACACTCTGCTTTTGAGAAAGCAGCACTCTTCTACTCTACTGTGTTTCCTATAGAGCCAGAACAGTCAGCTTGCTCAGAACTAAAGAACTGTGCTTCCTACACACAATGGCCATAACTAGTTTCAACTCTGCTTAGGAAACTGACAAGAACAGTAGTTTCTCTTGCGTCCAATACAATGCACTTGCTGGGTAAAGACGCGAGTGCTATTTGCACTGTGTATGGCCAAATGAGCACAATAGTGACTCTCCTTACCAGAAAACAACTCTTGGTGCTAGGACCAGAAACTGCATGTGATTCAACTCCGTTTATGAAAGGGAATTCAACTCTAGCTTGCCTTACAAGAAACACACTCTGCTTTTGAGAAAGCAGAACTCTTCTACTCTACTCTGTTTCCTACATAGCCAGAACAGTCAACTTGCTCAGAACCAAAGAACTGTGCCATCTACACACAATGGCCATATCTAATTCAACTCTGCTTAGGAAACTGACAAGAACAGTAGTTTCTCTTGCGTCCAATACAATGCACTTGCTGGGTACAGACGCGAGTGCTATTTGCACTGTGTATGGCCAAATGAGCACAATAGTGACTCTCCTTACCAGAAAACAACTCTTGCTGCTAGGACCAGAAACTGCATGTGATTCAACTCCGTTTATGAAAGGGAATTAAACTCTGACTGGCCTTACAAGAAACACACTCTGCTTTTGAGAAAGCAGCACTCTTCTACTCTACTGTGTTTCCTATAGAGCCAGAACAGTCAGCTTGCTCAGAACCAAAGAACTGTGCTTCCTACACACAATGGCCATAACTAGTTCAACTCTGCTTAGGAAACTGACAAGAACAGTAGTTTCTCTTGCGTCCAATACAATGCACTTGCTGGGTACAGACGCGAGTGCTATTTGCACTGTGTATGGCCAAATGAGCACAATAGTGACTCTTCTTACCCGAAAAAACTCTTGGTGCTAGGACCAGAAACTGCATGTGATTCAACTCCGTTTATGAAAGGGAATTCAACTCTAGCTTGCCTTACAAGAAACACACTCTGCTTTTGAGAAAGCAGCACTCTTCTACTCTACTGTGTTTCCTATATAGCCAGAACAGTCAGCTTGCTCAGAACAAAAGAACTGTGCTTCCTACACACAAGGGCCATATCTAATTCAACTCTGCTTAGGAAACTGACAAGAACAGTAGTTTCTCTTGCGTCCAATACACTGCATTTGCTGGGATAAGACGCGAGTGCTATTTGCACTGTGTATGGCCAAATGAGCACAATAGTGACTCTCCTTACTAGAAAACAACTCTTGGTGCTAGGACCAGAAACTGCATGTGATTCAACTCCGTTTATGAAAGGGAATTCAACTCTAGCTTGCCTTACAAGAAACACACTCTGCTTTTGAGAAAGCAGCACTCTTCTACTCTACTGTGTTTAATATATACCCAGAACAGTCAGCTTGCTCAGAACTAAAGAACTGTGCTTCCTACACACCAGGGCCATATCTAATTCAACTCTGCTTAGGAAACTGACAAGAACAGTAGTTTCTCTTGCGTCCAATACACTGCATTTGCTGGGATAAGACGCGAGTGCTATTTACACTGTGTATGGCCAATTGAGCACAATAGTGAATCTCCTTACCAGAAAACAACTTTTGCTGCTAGGCCCAGAAACTGCATGTGATTCAACTCCGTTTATGAAAGGGAAATCAACTATAGCTCGCCTTACAAGAAACACACTCTGCTTTAGAGAAAGCAGCACTCTTCTACTCTACTGTGTTTCCTATATAGCCAGAACTGTCAGCTTGCTCAGCACTAAAGAACTGTGCTTCCTACACACAAGGGCCATATCTAATTCAACTCTGCTTAGGAAACTGACAAGAACAGTAGTTTCTCTTGCGTCCAATACACTGCATTTGCTGGGATAAGACGCGAGTGCTATTTGCACTGTGTATGGCCAATTGAGCACAATAGTGAATCTCCTTACCAGAAAACAACTTTTGCTGCTAGGACCAAAAACTGCATGTGATTCAACTCCGTTTATGAAAGGGAATTAAACTCTGGCTCGCCTTACAAGAAACACACTCTGCTTTAGAGAAAGCAGCACTCCTCTACTCTACTCTGTTTCCTACATAGCCAGAACAGTCAGCTTGCTCAGAACCAAAGAACTGTGCTTCCTACACACAATGGCCATAACTAGTTCAACTCTGCTTAGGAAACTGACAAGAACAGTAGTTTCTCTTGCGTCCAATACAATGCACTTGCTGGGTACAGACGCGAGTGCTATTTGCACTGTGTATGGCCAAATGAGCACAATAGTGACTCTCCTTACCAGGAAACAACTCTTGGTGCTTGGACCAGAAACTGCATGTGATTCAACTCCGTTTATGAAAGGGAATTCAACTCTAGCTTGCCTTACAAGAAACACACTCTGCTTTTGAGAAAGCAGCACTCTTCTACTCTACTGTGTTTCCTATATAGCCAGAACAGTCAGCTTGCTCAGAACTAAAGAACTGTGCTTCCTACACACAAGGGCCATATCTAATTCAACTCTGCTTAGGAAACTGACAAGAACAGTAGTTTCTCTTGCGTCCAATACACTGCATTTGCTGGGATAAGACGCGAGTGCTATTTGCACTGTGTATGTCCAATTGAGCACAATACTGAATCTCCTTACCAGAAAACAACTCTTGCTGCTAGGACCAGAAA
Organism: Peromyscus californicus insignis; assembly: GCF_007827085.1. NCBI lineage: Eukaryota > Metazoa > Chordata > Mammalia > Rodentia > Cricetidae > Peromyscus > Peromyscus californicus. Next base: position 63,700 of record NW_026294392.1, on the reverse strand, counting down.
TTGCATGTGATTCAACTCCGTTTATGAAAGGGAATTAAACTCTGGCTCGCCTTAAAAGAAACACACTCTGCTTTTGAGAAAGCAGCACTCTTCTACTCTACTGTGTTTGCTATAGAGCCAGAACAGTCAGCTTGCTCAGAACCAAAGAACTGTGCTTCCTACACACAATGGCCATAACTAGTTCAACTCTGCTTAGGAAACGGACAAGAACAGTAGTTTCTCTTGCGTCCAATACAATGCACTTGCTGGGTACAGACGCGAGTGCTATTTGCACTGTGTATGGCCAATTGAGCACAATAGTGAATCTCCTTACCAGAAAAACAACTTTTGCTGCTAGGACCAGAAACTGCATGTGATTCAACTCCGTTTATGAAAGGGAATTAAACTCTGGCTTGCCTTACAAGAAACACACTCTGCTTTTGAGAAAGCAGCACTCTTCTACTCTACTGTGTTTCCTATATAGCCAGAACAGTCAGCTTGCTCAGAACTAAAGAACTGTGCTTCCTACACACAAGGGCCATAACTAGTTCAACTCTGCTTAGGAAACTGACAAGAACAGTAGTTTCTCTTGCGTCCAATACAATGCACTTGCTGGGTACAGACGCGAGTGCTATTTGCACTGTGTATGGCCAAATGAGCACAATAGTGACTCTCCTTACCAGAAAAACAACTCTTGGTGCTAGGACCAGAAAGTGTATGTGATTCAACTCCGTTTATGAAAGGGAATTCAACTCTAGCTTGCCTTACAAGAAACACACTCTGCTTTTGAGAAAGCAGCACTCTTCTACTCTACTGTGTTTCCTATAGAGCCAGAACAGTCAGCTTGCTCAGAACTAAAGAACTGTGCTTCCTACACACAAGGGCCATATCTAATTCAACTCTGCTTAGGAAACTGACAAGAACAGTAGTTTCTCTTGCGTCCAATACACTGCATTTGCTGGGATAAGACGCGAGTGCTATTTGCACTGTGTATGGCCAATTGAGCACAATAGTGAATCTCCTTACCAGAAAACAACTTTTGCTGCTAGGACCAAAAACTGCATGTGATTCAACTCCGTTTATGAAAGGGAATTAAACTCTGGCTCGCCTTACAAGAAACACACTCTGCTTTAGAGAAAGCAGCACTCCTCTACTCTACTCTGTTTCCTACATAGCCAGAACAGTCAGCTTGCTCAGAACCAAAGAACTGTGCTTCCTACACACAATGGCCATAACTAGTTCAACTCTGCTTAGGAAACTGACAAGAACAGTAGTTTCTCTTGCGTCCAATACAATGCACTTGCTGGGTACAGACGCGAGTGCTATTTGCACTGTGTATGGCCAAATGAGCACAATAGTGACTCTCCTTACCAGAAAACAACTCCTGGTGCTTGGACCAGAAACTGCATGTGATTCAACTCCGTTTATGAAAGGGAATTCAACTCTAGCTTGCCTTACAAGAAACACACTCTGCTTTTGAGAAAGCAGCACTCTTCTACTCTACTGTGTTTCCTATATAGCCAGAACAGTCAGCTTGCTCAGAACAAAAGAACTGTGCTTCCTACACACAAGGGCCATATCTAATTCAACTCTGCTTAGGAAACTGACAAGAACAGTAGTTTCTCTTGCGTCCAATACACTGCATTTGCTGGGATAAGACGCGAGTGCTATTTGCACTGTGTATGGCCAATTGAGCACAATAGTGAATCTCCTTACCAGAAAACAACTCTTGCTGCTAGGACCAGAAATTGCATGTGATTCAACTCCGTTTATGAAAGGGAATTAAACTCTGGCTCGCCTTAAAAGAAACACACTCTGCTTTTGAGAAAGCAGCACTCTTCTACTCTACTGTGTTTGCTATAGAGCCAGAACAGTCAGCTTGCTCAGAACCAAAGAACTGTGCTTCCTACACACAATGGCCATAACTAGTTCAACTCTGCTTAGGAAACGGACAAGAACTGTAGTTTCTCTTGCGTCCAATACAATGCACTTGCTGGGTACAGACGCGAGTGCTATTTGCACTGTGTATGGCCAATTGAGCACAATAGTGAATCTCCTTACCAGAAAACAACTTTTGCTGCTAGGACCAGAAACTGCATGTGATTCAACTCCGTTTATGAAAGGGAATTAAACTCTGGCTTGCCTTACAAGAAACACACTCTGCTTTTGAGAAAGCAGCACTCTTCTACTCTACTGTGTTTCCTATATAGCCAGAACAGTCAGCTTGCTCAGAACTAAAGAACTGTGCTTCCTACACACAAGGGCCATAACTAGTTCAACTCTGCTTAGGAAACAGACAAGAACAGTAGTTTCTCTTGCGTCCAATACAATGCACTTGCTGGGTACAGACGCGAGTGCTATTTGCACAGTGTATGGCCAAATGAGCACAATAGTGACTCTCCTTACCAGAAAACAACTCTTGGTGCTTGGACCAGAAACTGCATGTGATTCAACTCCGTTTATGAAAGGGAATTCAATTCTAGCTTGCCTTACAAGAAACACACTCTGCTTTTGAGAAAGCAGCACTCTTCTACTCTACTGTGTTTCCTATATAGCCAGAACAGTCAGCTTGCTCAGAACTAAAGAACTGTGCTTCCTACACACAAGGGCCATATCTAATTCAACTCTGCTTAGGAAACTGACAAGAACAGTAGTTTCTCTTGCGTCCAATACACTGCATTAGCTGGGAATAGACGCGAGTGCTATTTGCAATGTGTATGGCCAATTGAGCACAATAGTGAATCTCCTTACCAGAAAAAAACTTTTGCTGCTAGGACCAGAAACTGCATGTGATTCAACTCCGTTTATGAAAGGGAAATAAACTCTAGCTCGCCTTACAAGAAACAAACTCTGCTTTTGAAAGAGCAGCACTCTTCTACTCTACTGTGTTTCCTATATAGCCAGAACAGTCAGCTTGCTCAGAACTAAAGAACTGTGCTTCCTACACACAAAGGCCATATCTAATTCAACTCTGCTTAGGAAACTGACAAGAACAGTAGTTTCTCTTGCGTCCAATACACTGCATTTGCTGGGATAAGACGCGAGTGCTATTTGCACTGTGTATGGCCAATTGAGCACAATAGTGAATCTCCTTACCAGAAAACAACTCTTGCTGCTAGGACCAGAAATTGCATGTGATTCAACTCCGTTTATGAAAGGGAATTAAACTCTGGCTCGCCTTAAAAGAAACACACTCTGCTTTTGAGAAAGCAGCACTCTTCTACTCTACTGTGTTTGCTATAGAGCCAGAACAGTCAGCTTGCTCAGAACCAAAGAACTGTGCTTCCTACACACAATGGCCATAACTAGTAAAACTCCGCTTAGGAAACGGACAAGAACAGTAGTTTCTCTTGCGTCCAATACAATGCACTTGCTGGGTACAGACGCGAGTGCTATTTGCACTGTGTATGGCCAATTGAGCACAATAGTGAATCTCCTTACCAGAAAACAACTTTTGCTGCTAGGACCAGAAACTGCATGTGATTCAACTCCGTTTATGAAAGGGAATTAAACTCTGGCTTGCCTTACAAGAAACACACTCTGCTTTTGAGAAAGCAGCACTCTTCTACTCTACTGTGTTTCCTATATAGCCAGAACAGTCAGCTTGCTCAGAACTAAAGAACTGTGCTTCCTACACACAAGGGCCATAACTAGTTCAACTCTGCTTAGGAAACTGACAAGAACAGTAGTTTCTCTTGCGTCCAATACAATGCACTTGCTGGGTACAGACGCGAGTGCTATTTGCACTGTGTATGGCCAAATGAGCACAACAGTGACTCTCCTTACCAGAAAACAACTCTTGGTGCTAGGACCAGAAAGTGTATGTGATTCAACTCCGTTTATGAAAGGGAATTCAACTCTAGCTTGCCTTACAAGAAACACACTCTGCTTTTGAGAAAGCAGCACTCTTCTACTCTACTGTGTTTCCTATATAGCCAGAACAGTCAGCTTGCTCAGAACTAAAGAACTGTGCTTCCTACACACAAGGGCCATATCTAATTCAACTCTGCTTAGGAGACTGACAAGAACAGTAGTTTCTCTTGCGTCCAATACAATGCACTTGCTGGGTACAGACACGAGTGCTATTTGCACTGTGTATGGCCAAATGAGCACAATAGTGAATCTCCTTACCAGAAAACAACTTTTGCTGCTAGGACCAGAAACTGCATGTGATTCAACTAAATTTATGAAAGGGAATTAAACTCTGGCTCGCCTTACAAGAAACACACTCTGCTTTTGAGAAAGCAGCACTCTTCTACTCTACTGTGTTTGCTATAGAGCCAGAACAGTCAGCTTGCTCAGAACCAAAGAACTGTGCTTCCTACACACAATGGCCATAACTAGTTCAACTCTGCTTAGGAAACTGACAAGAACAGTAGTGTCTCTTGCGTCCAATACAATGCACTTGCTGGGTACAGACGCGAGTGCTATTTGCACTGTGTATGGCCAAATGAGCACAATAGTGACTCTCCTTACCAGAAAACAACTCTTGGTGCTAGGACCAGAAACTGCATGTGATTCAACTCCGTTTATGAAAGGGAATTCAACTCTAGCTTGCCTTACAAGAAACACACTCTGCTTTTGAGAAAGCAGCACTCTTCTACTCTACTGTGTTTCCTATATAGCCAGAACAGTCAGCTTGCTCAGAACTAAAGAACTGTGCTTCCTACACACAAGGGCCATATCTAATTCAACTCTGCTTAGGAAACTGACAAGAAGAGTAGTTTCTCTTGCGTCCAATACACTGCATTTGCTGGGATAAGACGCGAGTACTATTTGCACTGTGTATGTCCAATGAGCACAATAGTGAATCTCCTTACCAGAAAACAACTTTTGCTGCTAGGACCAGAAACTGCATGTGATTCAACTCCGTTTATGAAAGGGAAATCAACTCTATCTGGCCTTACAAGAAACACACTCTGCTTTAGAGAAAGCAGCACTCTTCTACTCTACTGTGTTTCGTATATAGCCAGAACAGTCAGCTTGCTCAGAACTAAAGAACTGTGCTTCCTACACACAAGGGCAATATCTAATTCAACTCTGCTTAGGAAACTGACAACAACAGTAGTTTCTCTTGCGTCCAATACACTGCATTTGCTGGGAACAGACGCGAGTGCTATTTGCAATGTGTATGGCCAATTGAGCACAATAGTGAATCTCCTTACCAGAAAACAACTCTTGCTGCTAGGACCAGAAATTGCATGTGATTCAACTCCATTTATGAAAGGGAATTAAACTCTGGCTCGCCTTACAAGAAACACACTCTGCTTTTGAGAAAGCAGCACTCTTCTACTCTACTGTTTTTGCTATAGAGCCAGAACAGTCAGCTTGCTCAGAACCAAAGAACTGTGCTTCCTACACACAATGGCCATAACTAGTTCAACTCTGCTGAGGAAACTGACAAGAACAGTAGTTTCTCTTGCGTCCAATACAATGCACTTGCTGGGTACAGACGCGAGTGCTATTTGCACTGTGTATGGCCAAATGAGCAAAATAGTGACTCTCCTTACCAGAAAACAACTCTTGGTGCTAGGATCAGAAAGTGTATGTGATTCAACTCCGTTTATGAAAGGGAATTGAACTCTAGCCTTATTTGCACTGGATAAGCACAATAGTGACTCTCCTTACCAGAAAACAACTTTTGTTGCTAGGACCAGAATCTGCATGTGATGCAACTCCGTTTATGAAAGGGAAATCAACTCTAGCTCGCCTTACAAGAAACACACTCTGCTTTAGAGAAAGCAGCACTCTTCTACTCTACTGTGTTTCCTATATAGCCAGTACTGTCAGCTTGCTCAGAACTAAAGAGCTGTGCTTCCTACACACAAGGGCCATATCTAATTCAACTCTGCTTAGGAAACTGACAAGAACAGTAGTTTCTCTTGCGTCCAATACAATGCACTTGCTGGGTACAGACGCGAGTGCTATTTGCACTGTGTATGGCCAAATGAGCACAATAGTGACTCTCCTTACCAGAAAACAACTCTTGGTGCTAGGACCAGAAAGTGTATGTGATTCAACTCCGTTTATGAAAGGGAATTGAACTCTAGCCTTATTTGCACTGGATAAGCACAATAGTGACTCTCCTTACCAGAAAACAACTTTTGTTGCTAGGACCAGAATCTGCATGTGATGCAACTCCGTTTATGAAAGGGAAATCAACTCTAGCTCGCCTTACAAGAAACACACTCTGATTTAGAGAAAGCAGCACTCTTCTACTCTACTGTGTTTCCTATATAGCCAGTACTGTCAGCTTGCTCAGAACTAAAGAGCTGTGCTTCCTACACACAAGGGCCATATCTAATTCAACTCTGCTTAGGAAACTGACAAGAACAGTAGTTTTTCTTGCGTCCAATACACTGCATTTGCTGGGAACAGACGCGAGTGCTAATTGCAATGTGTATGGCCAATTGAGCACAATAGTGAATCTCCTTACCAGAAAACAACTCTTGCTGCTAGGACCAGAAATTGCATGTGATTCAACTCCGTTCATGAAAGGGAATTAAACTGTGGCTCGCCTTACAAGAAACACACTCTGCTTTTGAGAAAGCAGCACTCTTCTACTCTACTGTGTTTCCTATAGAGCCAGAACAGTCAGCTTGCTCAGAACCAAAGAACTGTGCTTCCTACACACAAGGGCCATATCTAATTCAACTCTGCTTAGGAAACTGACAAGAACAGTAGTTTCTCTTGCGTCCAATACACTGCATTTGCTGGGATAAGACGCGAGAGCTATTTACACTGTGTAAGGCCAATTGAGCACAATAGTGACTCTCCTTACGAGAAAAAAACTCTTGCTGCTAGGAACACAAACTGCATGTGATTCAACTCCGTGGAATTCAACTCTAGCTTCCCTTAAAAGAAACACACTCTGCTTTTGAGAAAGCAGCACTCTTCTACTCTACTGTGTTTCCTATAGAGCCAGAACAGTCAGCTTGCTCAGAACCAAAGAACTGTGCTTCCTACACACAATGGCCATAACTAGTTCAACTCTGCTTAGGAAACTGACAAGAACAGTAGTTTCTCTTGCGTCCAATACAATGCACTTGCTGGGTACAGACGCGAGTGCTATTCGCACTGTGTATGGCCAAATGAGCACAATGGTGACTCTCCTTACCAGAAAACAACTCTTGGTGCTAGGACCAGAAACTGCATGTGATTCAACTCCGTTTATGAAAGGGAATTCAACTCTGGCTCGCCTTACAAGAAACACACTGTGCTTTTGAGAAAGCAGCACACTTCTACTCTACTCTGTTTCCTATATAGCCAGAACAGTCAGCTTGCTCAGAACCAAAGAACTGTGCTTCCTACAAACAATGGCCATAACTAGTTAAACTCCGCTTAGGAAACTGACAAGAAGAGTAGTTTCTCTTGCGTCCAATACAATGCACTTGCTGGGAACAGACGCGAGTGATATTTGCACTGTGTATGGCCAAATGAGCACAATAGTGAATCTCCTTACCAGAAACCAACTCTTGCTACTAGGACCAGAAACTGCATGTGATTCAACTCCGTGGAATTCAACTCTAGCTTCCCTTAAAAGAAACACACTCTGCTTTTGAGATAGCAGCACTCTTCTACTCTACTGTGTTTCCTATAGAGCCAGAACAGTCAGCTTGCTCAGAACCAAAGAACTGTGCTTCCTACACAAAAGCTCCATATCTACTTCAGCTCTCCTTAGGAAACTGACAAAAACAGTTGTTTCTCTTGCGTCCAATACACTGCACTTGCTGAGAACAAAAGCGAGTGCTATTTGCACTGTGTATGGCCAATTGAGCACAATAGTGAATCTCCTTACCAGAAAACAACTTTTGCTGCTAGGACCAGAAACTGATTGTGATTCAACTCCGTTTATGAAAGGGAATTCAACTCTAGCTTGCCTTACAAGAAACACACTCTGCTTTTGAGAAAGCAGCACTCTTCTACTCTACTGTCTTTCCTATAGAGCCAGAACAGTCAGCTTGCTCAGAACTAAAGTACTGTGCTTCCTACACACAAGGGCAATATCTAATTCAACTCTGCTTAGGAAACTGACAAGAACAGTAGTTTCTCTTGCGTCCAATACACTGCATTTGCTGGGAACAGACGCGAGTGCTATTTGCAATGTGTATGGAAAATTGAGCACAATAGTGAATCTCCTTACCAGAAAACAACTCTTGCTGCTAGGACGAGAAATTGCATGTGATTCAACTCCTTTTATGAAAGGGAATTAAACTCTGGCTCGCCTTACAAGAAACACACTCTGCTTTTGAGAAAGCAGCACTCTTCTACTCTACTGTGTTTCCTATAGAGCCAGAACAGTCAGCTTGCTCAGAACCAAAGAACTGTGCTTCCTACACACAAGGGCCATATCTAATTCAACTCTGCTTAGGAAACTGACAAGAACAGTAGTTTCTCTTGCGTCCAATACACTGCATTTGCTGGGATAAGACGCGAGTGCTATTTGCACTGTGTATGACCAAATGAGCACAACAGTGACTCGCCTTACCAGAAAACAACTCTTGGTGCTAGGACCAGAAACTGCATGTGATTCAACTCCGTTTATGAAAGGGAATTCAACTCTAGCTTGCCTTACAAGAAACACACTCTGCTTTTGAGAAAGCAGCACTCTTCTACTCTACTGTGTTTCCTATAGAGCCAGAACAGTCAGCTTGCTCAGAACCAAAGAACTGTGCTTCCTACACACAAGGGCCATATCTAATTCAACTCTGCTTAGGAAACTGACAAGAACAGTAGTTTCTCTTGCGTCCAATACACTGCATTTGCTGGGATAAGACGCGAGAGCTATTTACACTGTGTAAGGCCAATTGAGCACAATAGTGACTCTCCTTACGAGAAAAAAACTCTTGCTGCTAGGAACACAAACTGCATGTGATTCAACTCCGTGGAATTCAACTCTAGCTTCCCTTAAAGGAAACACACTCTGCTTTTGAGAAAGCAGCACTCTTCTACTCTACTGTGTTTCCTATAGAGCCAGAACAGTCAGCTTGCTCAGAACCAAAGAACTGTGCTTCCTACACACAATGGCCATAACTAGTTCAACTCTGCTTAGGAAACTGACAAGAACAGTAGATTCTCTTGCGTCCAATACAATGCACTTGCTGGGTACAGACGCGAGTGCTATTCGCACTGTGTATGGCCAAATGAGCACAATAGTGACTCTCCTTACCAGAAAACAACTCTTGGTGCTAGGACCAGAAACTGCATGTGATTCAACTCCGTTTATGAAAGGGAATTCAACTCTGGCTCGCCTTACAAGAAACACACTGTGCTTTTGAGAAAGCAGCACACTTCTACTCTACTCTGTTTCCTATATAGCCAGAACAGTCAGCTTGCTCAGAACCAAAGAACTGTGCTTCCTACAAACAATGGCCATAACTAGTTAAACTCCGCTTAGGAAACTGACAAGAAGAGTAGTTTCTCTTGCGTCCAATACAATGCACTTGCTGGGAACAGACGCGAGTGCTATTTGCAATGTGTATGGAAAATTGAGCACAATAGTGAATCTCCTTACCAGAAAACAACTCTTGCTGCTAGGACCAGAAATTGCATGTGATTCAACTCCTTTTAAGAAAGGGAATTAAACTCTGGCTCGCCTTACAAGAAACACACTCTGCTTTTGAGAAAGCAGCACTCTTCTACTCTACTGTGTTTCCTATAGAGCCAGAACAGTCAGCTTGCTCAGAACTAAAGAACTGTGCTTCCTACACACAATGGCCATAACTAGTTCAACTCTGCTTAGGAAACTGACAAGAACAGTAGTTTCTCTTGCGTCCAATACAATGCACTTGCTGGGTACAGACGCGAGTGCTATTTGCACTGTGTATGGCCAAATGAGCACAATAGTGACTCTCCTTACCAGAAAACAACTCTTGCTGCTAGGACCAGAAACTGCATGTGATTCAACTCCGTTTATGAAAGGGAATTAAACTCTGGCTGGCCTTACAAGAAACACACTCTGCTTTTGAGAAAGCAGCACTCTTCTACTCTACTGTGTTTCCTATAGAGCCAGAACAGTCAGCTTGCTCAGAACCAAAGAACTGTGCTTCCTACACACAATGGCCATAACTAGTTCAACTCTGCTTAGGAAACTGACAAGAACAGTAGTTTCTCTTGCGTCCAATACAATGCACTTGCTGGGTACAGACGCGAGTGCTATTCGCACTGTGTATGGCCAAATGAGCACAATAGTGACTCTTCTTACCAGAAAACAACTCTTGGTGCTAGGACCAGAAACTGCATGTGATTCAACTCCGTTTATGAAAGGGAATTCAACTCTAGCTTGCCTTACAAGAAACACACTCTGCTTTTGAGAAAGCAGCACTCTTCTACTCTACTGTGTTTCCTATATAGCCAGAACAGTCAGCTTGCTCAGAACAAAAGAACTGTGCTTCCTACACACAAGGGCCATATCTAATTCAACTCTGCTTAGGAAACTGACAAGAACAGTAGTTTCTCTTGCGTCCAATACACTGCATTTGCTGGGATAAGACGCGAGTGCTATTTGCACTGTGTATGGCCAAATGAGCACAATAGTGACTCTCCTTACTAGAAAACAACTCTTGGTGCTAGGACCAGAAACTGCATGTGATTCAACTCCGTTTATGAAAGGGAATTCAACTCTAGCTTGCCTTACAAGAAACACACTCTGCTTTTGAGAAAGCAGCACTCTTCTACTCTACTGTGTTTAATATATACCCAGAACAGTCAGCTTGCTCAGAACTAAAGAACTGTGCTTCCTACACACCAGGGCCATATCTAATTCAACTCTGCTTAGGAAACTGACAAGAACAGTAGTTTCTCTTGCGTCCAATACACTGCATTTGCTGGGATAAGACGCGAGTGCTATTTACACTGTGTATGGCCAATTGAGCACAATAGTGAATCTCCTTACCAGAAAACAACTTTTGCTGCTAGGCCCAGAAACTGCATGTGATTCAACTCCGTTTATGAAAGGGAAATCAACTATAGCTCGCCTTACAAGAAACACACTCTGCTTTAGAGAAAGCAGCACTCTTCTACTCTACTGTGTTTCCTATATAGCCAGAACTGTCAGCTTGCTCAGCACTAAAGAACTGTGCTTCCTACACACAAGGGCCATATCTAATTCAACTCTGCTTAGGAAACTGACAAGAACAGTAGTTTCTCTTGCGTCCAATACACTGCATTTGCTGGGATAAGACGCGAGTGCTATTTGCACTGTGTATGGCCAATTGAGCACAATAGTGAATCTCCTTACCAGAAAACAACTTTTGCTGCTAGGACCAAAAACTGCATGTGATTCAACTCCGTTTATGAAAGGGAATTAAACTCTGGCTCGCCTTACAAGAAACACACTCTGCTTTAGAGAAAGCAGCACTCCTCTACTCTACTCTGTTTCCTACATAGCCAGAACAGTCAGCTTGCTCAGAACCAAAGAACTGTGCTTCCTACACACAATGGCCATAACTAGTTCAACTCTGCTTAGGAAACTGACAAGAACAGTAGTTTCTCTTGCGTCCAATACAATGCACTTGCTGGGTACAGACGCGAGTGCTATTTGCACTGTGTATGGCCAAATGAGCACAATAGTGACTCTCCTTACCAGAAAACAACTCTTGGTGCTTGGACCAGAAACTGCATGTGATTCAACTCCGTTTATGAAAGGGAATTCAACTCTAGCTTGCCTTACAAGAAACACACTCTGCTTTTGAGAAAGCAGCACTCTTCTACTCTACTGTGTTTCCTATATAGCCAGAACAGTCAGCTTGCTCAGAACTAAAGAACTGTGCTTCCTACACACAAGGGCCATATCTAATTCAACTCTGCTTAGGAAACTGACAAGAACAGTAGTTTCTCTTGCGTCCAATACACTGCATTTGCTGGGATAAGACGCGAGTGCTATTTGCACTGTGTATGTCCAATTGAGCACAATAGTGAATCTCCTTACCAGAAAACAACTCTTGCTGCTAGGACCAGAAATTGCATGTGATTCAACTCCGTTTATGAAAGGGAATTAAACTCTGGCTCGCCTTAAAAGAAACACACTCTGCTTTTGAGAAAGCAGCACTCTTCTACTCTACTGTGTTTGCTATAGAGCCAGAACAGTCAGCTTGCTCAGAACCAAAGAACTGTGCTTCCTACACACAATGGCCATAACTAGTTCAACTCTGCTTAGGAAACGGACAAGAACAGTAGTTTCTCTTGCGTCCAACACAATGCACTTGCTGGGTACAGACGCGAGTGCTATTTGCACTGTGTATGGCCAATTGAGCACAATAGTGAATCTCCTTACCAGAAAACAACTTTTGCTGCTAGGACCAGAAACTGCATGTGATTCAACTCCGTTTATGAAAGGGAATTAAACTCTGGCTTGCCTTACAAGAAACACACTCTGCTTTTGAGAAAGCAGCACTCTTCTACTCTACTGTGTTTCCTATATAGCCAGAACAGTCAGCTTGCTCAGAACTAAAGAACTGTGCTTCCTACACACAAGGGCCATAACTAGTTCAACTCTGCTTAGGAAACTGACAAGAACAGAAGTTTCTCTTGCGTCCAATACAATGCACTTGCTGGGTACAGACGCGAGTGCTATTTGCACTGTGTATGGCCAAATGAGCACAATAGTGACTCTCCTTACCAGAAAACAACTCTTGGTGCTAGGACCAGAAAGTGTATGTGATTCAACTCCGTTTATGAAAGGGAATTCAACTCTAGCTTGCCTTACAAGAAACACACTCTGCTTTTGAGAAAGCAGCACTCTTCTACTCTACTGTGTTTCCTATAGAGCCAGAACAGTCAGCTTGCTCAGAACTAAAGAACTGTGCTTCCTACACACAAGGGCCATATCTAATTCAACTCTGCTTAGGAAACTGACAAGAACAGTAGTTTCTCTTGCGTCCAATACACTGCATTTGCTGGGATAAGACGCGAGTGCTATTTGCACTGTGTATGGCCAATTGAGCACAATAGTGAATCTCCTTACCAGAAAACAACTTTTGCTGCTAGGACCAAAAACTGCATGTGATTCAACTCCGTTTATGAAAGGGAATTAAACTCTGGCTCGCCTTACAAGAAACACACTCTGCTTTAGAGAAAGCAGCACTCCTCTACTCTACTCTGTTTCCTACATAGCCAGAACAGTCAGCTTGCTCAGAACCAAAGAACTGTGCTTCCTACACACAATGGCCATAACTAGTTCAACTCTGCTTAGGAAACTGACAAGAACAGTAGTTTCTCTTGCGTCCAATACAATGCACTTGCTGGGTACAGACGCGAGTGCTATTTGCACTGTGTATGGCCAAATGAGCACAATAGTGACTCTCCTTACCAGAAAACAACTCTTGGTGCTTGGACCAGAAACTGCATGTGATTCAACTCCGTTTATGAAAGGGAATTCAACTCTAGCTTGCCTTACAAGAAACACACTCTGCTTTTGAGAAAGCAGCACTCTTCTACTCTACTGTGTTTCCTATATAGCCAGAACAGTCAGCTTGCTCAGAACTAAAGAACTGTGCTTCCTACACACAAGGGCCATATCTAATTCAACTCTGCTTAGGAAACTGACAAGAACAGTAGTTTCTCTTGCGTCCAATACACTGCATTTGCTGGGATAAGACGCGAGTGCTATTTGCACTGTGTATGGCCAATTGAGCACAATAGTGAATCTCCTTACCAGAAAACAACTCTTGCTGCTAGGACCAGAAATTGCATGTGATTCAACTCCGTTTATGAAAGGGAATTAAACTCTGGCTCGCCTTAAAAGAAACACACTCTGCTTTTGAGAAAGCAGCACTCTTCTACTCTACTGTGTTTGCTATAGAGCCAGAACAGTCAGCTTGCTCAGAACCAAAGAACTGTGCTTCCTACACACAATGGCCATAACTAGTTCAACTCTGCTTAGGAAACGGACAAGAACAGTAGTTTCTCTTGCGTCCAATACAATGCACTTGCTGGGTACAGACGCGAGTGCTATTTGCACTGTGTATGGCCAATTGAGCACAATAGTGAATCTCCTTACCAGAAAACAACTTTTGCTGCTAGGACCAGAAACTGCATGTGATTCAACTCCGTTTATGAAAGGGAATTAAACTCTGGCTTGCCTTACAAGAAACACACTCTGCTTTTGAGAAAGCAGCACTCTTCTACTCTACTGTGTTTCCTATATAGCCAGAACAGTCAGCTTGCTCAGAACTAAAGAACTGTGCTTCCTACACACAAGGGCCATAACTAGTTCAACTCTGCTTAGGAAACAGACAAGAACAGTAGTTTCTCTTGCGTCCAATACAATGCACTTGCTGGGTACAGACGCGAGTGCTATTTGCACTGTGTATGGCCAAATGAGCACAATAGTGACTCTCCTTACCAGAAAACAACTCTTGGTGCTTGGACCAGAAACTGCATGTGATTCAACTCCGTTTATGAAAGGGAATTCAACTCTAGCTTGCCTTACAAGAAACACACTCTGCTTTTGAGAAAGCAGCACTCTTCTACTCTACTGTGTTTCCTATATAGCCAGAACAGTCAGCTTGCTCAGAACTAAAGAACTGTGCTTCCTACACACAAGGGCCATATCTAATTCAACTCTGCTTAGGAAACTGACAAGAACAGTAGTTTCTCTTGCGTCCAATACACTGCATTAGCTGGGAATAGACGCGAGTGCTATTTGCAATGTGTATGGCCAATTGAGCACAATAGTGAATCTCCTTACCAGAAAAAAACTTTTGCTGCTAGGACCAGAAACTGCATGTGATTCAACTCCGTTTATGAAAGGGAAATAAACTCTAGCTCGCCTTACAAGAAACAAACTCTGCTTTTGAAAGAGCAGCACTCTTCTACTCTACTGTGTTTCCTATATAGCCAGAACAGTCAGCTTGCTCAGAACTAAAGAACTGTGCTTCCTACACACAAAGGCCATATCTAATTCAACTCTGCTTAGGAAACTGACAAGAACAGTAGTTTCTCTTGCGTCCAATACACTGCATTTTCTGGGATAAGACGCGAGTGCTATTTGCACTGTGTATGGCCAATTGAGCACAATAGTGAATCTCCTTACCAGAAAACAACTCTTGCTGCTAGGACCAGAAATTGCATGTGATTCAACTCCGTTTATGAAAGGGAATTAAACTCTGGCTCGCCTTAAAAGAAACACTCTGCTTTTGAGAAAGCAGCACTCTTCTACTCTACTGTGTTTGCTATAGAGCCAGAACAGTCAGCTTGCTCAGAACCAAAGAACTGTGCTTCCTACACACAATGGCCATAACTAGTAAAACTCCGCTTAGGAAACGGACAAGAACAGTAGTTTCTCTTGCGTCCAATACAATGCACTTGCTGGGTACAGACGCGAGTGCTATTTGCACTGTGTATGGCCAATTGAGCACAATAGTGAATCTCCTTACCAGAAAACAACTTTTGCTGCTAGGACCAGAAACTGCATGTGATTCAACTCCGTTTATGAAAGGGAATTAAACTCTGGCTTGCCTTACAAGAAACACACTCTGCTTTTGAGAAAGCAGCACTCTTCTACTCTACTGTGTTTCCTATATAGCCAGAACAGTCAGCTTGCTCAGAACTAAAGAACTGTGCTTCCTACACACAAGGGCCATAACTAGTTCAACTCTGCTTAGGAAACTGACAAGAACAGTAGTTTCTCTTGCGTCCAATACAATGCACTTGCTGGGATAAGACGCGAGAGCTATTTGCACTGTGTATGGCCAAATGAGCACAATAGTGACTCTCCTTACCAGAAAACAACTCTTGGTGCTAGGACCAGAAAGTGTATGTGATTCAACTCCGTTTATGAAAGGGAATTCAACTCTAGCTTGCCTTACAAGAAACACACTCTGCTTTTGAGAAAGCAGCACTCTTCTACTCTACTGTGTTTCCTATATAGCCAGAACAGTCAGCTTGCTCAGAACTAAAGAACTGTGCTTCCTACACACAAGGGCCATATCTAATTCAACTCTGCTTAGGAAACTGACAAGAACAGTAGTTTCTCTTGCGTCCAATACACTGCATTTGCTGGGATAAGACGCAAGTGCTATTTGCACTGTGTATGGCCAATTGAGCACAATAGTGAATCTCCTTACCAGAAAACAACTTTTGCTGCTAGGACCAGAAACTGCATGTGATTCAACTCCGTTTATGACAGGGAATTAAACTCTGGCTCGCCTTACAAGAAACACACTCTGCTTTAGAGAAAGCAGCACTCTTCTACTCCACTCTGTTTCATACATAGCCAGAACAGTCAGCTTGCTCAGAACTAAAGAACTGTGCTTCCTACACACAAGAGTCATATCTAATTCAACTCTGCTTAGAAAACCGACAAGAACAGTAGTTTCTCTTGCGTCCAATAAACTGCATTTGCTGGGAACAGACGCGAGTGCTATTTGCAATGTGTATGGCCAATTGAGCACAATAGTGAATTCCCTTACCAGAAAACAACTCTTGCTGCTAGGACCAGAAATTGCATGTGATTCAACTCCGTTTATGAAAGGGAATTAAACTCTGGCACGCCTTACAATAAACACACTCTGCTTTTGAGAAAGCAGCACTCTTCTACTCTACTGTGTTTCCTATAGAGCCAGAACAGTCAGCTTGCTCAGAACTAAAGAACTGTGCTTCCTACACACAAAGGCCATATCTAATTCAACTCTGCTTAGGAAACTGACAAGAACAGTAGTTTCTCTTGCGTCCAATACACTGCATTTGCTGGGATAAGACGCGAGTGCTATTTGCACTGTGTATGGCCAATTGAGCACAATAGTGAATCTCCTTACCAGAAAACAACTCTTGCTGCTAGGACCAGAAATTGCATGTGATTCAACTCCGTTTATGAAAGGGAATTAAACTCTGGCTCGCCTTACAATAAACACACTCTGCTTTGAGAAAGCAGCACTCTTCTACTCTACTGTGTTTCCTATAGAGCCAGAACAGTCAGCTTGCTCAGAACTAAAGAACTGTGCTTCCTACACACAATGGCCATAACTAGTTCAACTCTGCTTAGGAAACGGACAAGAACAGTAGTTTCTCTTGCGTCCAATACAATGCACTTGCTGGGTACAGACGCGAGTGCTATTTGCACTGTGTATGGCCAAATGAGCACAATAGTGAATCTCCTTACCAGAAAACAACTTTTGCTGCTAGGACCAGAAACTGCATGTGATTCAACTCCATTTATGAAAGGGAATTAAACTCTGGCTCGCCTTACAAGAAACACACTCTGCTTTTGAGAAAGCAGCACTCTTCTACTCTACTGTGTTTGCTATAGAGCCAGAACAGTCAGCTTGCTCAGAACCAAAGAACTGTGCTTCCTACACACAATGGCCATAACTAGTTCAACTCTGCTTAGGAAACTGACAAGAACAGTAGTGTCTCTTGCGTCCAATACAATGCACTTGCTGGGTACAGACGCGAGTGCTATTTGCACTGTGTATGGCCAAATGAGCACAATAGTGACTCTCCTTACCAGAAAACAACTCTTGGTGCTAGGACCAGAAACTGCATGTGATTCAACTCCGTTTATGAAAGGGAATTCAACTCTAGCTTGCCTTACAAGAAACACACTCTGCTTTTGAGAAAGCAGCACTCTTCTACTCTACTGTGTTTCCTATATAGCCAGAACAGTCAGCTTGCTCAGAACTAAAGAACTGTGCTTCCTACACACAAGGGCCATATCTAATTCAACTCTGCTTAGGAAACTGACAAGAACAGTAGTTTCTCTTGCGTCCAATACACTGCATTTGCTGGGATAAGACGCGAGTACTGTTTGCACTGTGTATGGCCAATGAGCACAATAGTGAATCTCCTTACCAGAAAACAACTTTTGCTGCTAGGACCAGAAACTGCATGTGATTCAACTCCGTTTATGAAAGGGAAATCAACTCTAGCTGGCCTTACAAGAAACACACTCTGCTTTAGAGAAAGCAGCACTCTTCTACTCTACTGTGTTTCGTATATAGCCAGAACAGTCAGCTTGCTCAGAACTAAAGAACTGTGCTTCCTACACACAAGGGCAATATCTAATTCAACTCTGCTTAGGAAACTGACAAGAACAGTAGTTTCTCTTGCGTCCAATACACTGCATTTGCTGGGAACAGACGCGAGTGCTATTTGCAATGTGTATGGCCAATTGAGCACAATAGTGAATCTCCTTACCAGAAAACAACTCTTGCTGCTAGGACCAGAAATTGCATGTGATTCAACTCCATTTATGAAAGGGAATTAAACTCTGGCTCGCCTTACAAGAAACACACTCTGCTTTTGAGAAAGCAGCACTCTTCTACTCTACTGTTTTTGCTATAGAGCCAGAACAGTCAGCTTGCTCAGAACCAAAGAACTGTGCTTCCTACACACAATGGCCATAACTAGTTCAACTCTGCTGAGGAAACTGACAAGAACAGTAGTTTCTCTTGCGTCCAATACAATGCACTTGCTGGGTACAGACGCGAGTGCTATTTGCACTGTGTATGGCCAAATGAGCAAAATAGTGACTCTCCTTACCAGAAAACAACTCTTGGTGCTAGGACCAGAAAGTGTATGTGATTCAACTCCGTTTATGAAAGGGAATTGAAATCTAGCCTTATTTGCACTGGATAAGCACAATAGTGACTCTCCTTACCAGAAAACAACTTTTGTTGCTAGGACCAGAATCTGCATGTGATGCAACTCCGTTTATGAAAGGGAAATCAACTCTAGCTCGCCTTACAAGAAACACACTCTGCTTTAGAGAAAGCAGCACTCATCTACTCTACTGTGTTTCCTATATAGCCAGTACTGTCAGCTTGCTCAGAACTAAAGAGCTGTGCTTCCTACACACAAGGGCCATATCTAATTCAACTCTGCTTAGGAAACTGACAAGAACAGTAGTTTTTCTTGCGTCCAATACACTGCATTTGCTGGGAACAGACGCGAGTGCTATTTGAAATGTGTATGGCCAATTGAGCACAATAGTGAATCTCCTTACCAGAAAACAACTCTTGCTGCTAGGACCAGAAATTGCATGTGATTCAACTCCGTTCATGAAAGGGAATTAAACTGTGGCTCGCCTTACAAGAAACACACTCTGCTTTTGAGAAAGCAGCACTCTTCTACTCTACTGTGTTTCCTATAGAGCCAGAACAGTCAGCTTGCTCAGAACCAAAGAACTGTGCTTCCTACACACAAGGGCCATATCTAATTCAACTCTGCTTAGGAAACTGACAAGAACAGTAGTTTCTCTTGCGTCCAATACACTGCATTTGCTGGGATAAGACGCGAGAGCTATTTACACTGTGTAAGGCCAATTGAGCACAATAGTGACTCTCCTTACGAGAAAAAAACTCTTGCTGCTAGGAACACAAACTGCATGTGATTCAACTCCGTGAAATTCAACTCTAGCTTCCCTTAAAAGAAACACACTCTGCTTTTGAGAAAGCAGCACTCTTCTACTCTACTGTGTTTCCTATAGAGCCAGAACAGTCAGCTTGCTCAGAACCAAAGAACTGTGCTTCCTACACACAATGGCCATAACTAGTTCAACTCTGCTTAGGAAACTGACAAGAACAGTAGTTTCTCTTGCGTCCAATACAATGCACTTGCTGGGTACAGACGCGAGTGCTATTCGCACTGTGTATGTCCAAATGAGCACAATAGTGACTCTCCTTACCAGAAAACAACTCTTGGTGCTAGGACCAGAAACTGCATGTGATTCAACTCCGTTTATGAAAGGGAATTCAACTCTGGCTCGCCTTACAAGAAACACACTCTGCTTTAGAGAAAGCAGCACTCTTCTACTCTACTGTGTTTCCTATATAGCCAGAACTGTCAGCTTGCTCAGCACTAAAGAACTGTGCTTCCTACACACAAGGGCCATATCTAATTCAACTCTGCTTAGGAAACTGACAAGAACAGTAGTTTCTCTTGCGTCCAATACACTGCATTTGCTGGGATAAGACGCGAGTGCTATTTGCACTGTGTATGGCCAATTGAGCACAATAGTGAATCTCCTTACCAGAAAACAACTTTTGCTGCTAGGACCAAAAACTGCATGTGATTCAACTCCGTTTATGAAAGGGAATTAAACTCTGGCTCGCCTTACAAGAAACACACTCTGCTTTAGAGAAAGCAGCACTCCTCTACTCTACTCTGTTTCCTACATAGCCAGAACAGTCAGCTTGCTCAGAACCAAAGAACTGTGCTTCCTACACACAATGGCCATAACTAGTTCAACTCTGCTTAGGAAACTGACAAGAACAGTAGTTTCTCTTGCGTCCAATACAATGCACTTGCTGGGTACAGACGCGAGTGCTACTTGCACTGTGTATGGCCAAATGAGCACAATAGTGACTCTCCTTACCAGAAAACAACTCTTGGTGCTTGGAACAGAAACTGCATGTGATTCAACTCCGTTTATGAAAGGGAATTCAACTCTAGCTTGCCTTACAAGAAACACACTCTGCTTTTGAGAAAGCAGCACTCTTCTACTCTACTGTGTTTCCTATATAGCCAGAACAGTCAGCTTGCTCAGAACTAAAGAACTGTGCTTCCTACACACAAGGGCCATATCTAATTCAACTCTGCTTAGGAAACTGACAAGAACAGTAGTTTCTCTTGCGTCCAATACACTGCATTTGCTGGGATAAGACGCGAGTGCTATTTGCACTGTGTATGTCCAATTGAGCACAATAGTGAAACTCCTTACCAGAAAACAACTCTTGCTGCTAGGACCAGAAATTGCATGTGATTCAACTCCGTTTATGAAAGGGAATTAAACTCTGGCTCGCCTTAAAAGAAACACACTCTGCTTTTGAGAAAGCAGCACTCTTCTACTCTACTGTGTTTGCTATAGAGCCAGAACAGTCAGCTTGCTCAGAACCAAAGAACTGTGCTTCCTACACACAATGGCCATAACTAGTTCAACTCTGCTTAGGAAACGGACAAGAACAGTAGTTTCTCTTGCGTCCAATACAATGCACTTGCTGGGTACAGACGCGAGTGCTATTTGCACTGTGTATGGCCAAATGAGCACAATAGTGACTCTCCTTACCAGAAAACAACTCTTGGTGCTTGGACCAGAAACTGCATGTGATTCAACTCCGTTTATGAAAGGGAATTCAACTCTAGCTTGCCTTACAAGAAACACACTCTGCTTTTGAGAAAGCAGCACTCTTCTACTCTACTGTGTTTCCTATATAGCCAGAACAGTCAGCTTGCTCAGAACTAAAGAACTGTGCTTCCTACACACAAGGGCCATATCTAATTCAACTCTGCTTAGGAAACTGACAAGAACAGTAGTTTCTCTTGCGTCCAATACACTGCATTTGCTGGGATAAGACGCGAGTGCTATTTGCACTGTGTATGGCCAATTGAGCACAATAGTGAATCTCCTTACCAGAAAACAACTCTTGCTGCTAGGACCAGAAATTGCATGTGATTCAACTCCGTTTATGAAAGGGAATTAAACTCTGGCTCGCCTTAAAAGAAACACACTCTGCTTTTGAGAAAGCAGCACTCTTCTACTCTACTGTGTTTGCTATAGAGCCAGAACAGTCAGCTTGCTCAGAACCAAAGAACTGTGCTTCCTACACACAATGGCCATAACTAGTTCAACTCTGCTTAGGAAACGGACAAGAACAGTAGTTTCTCTTGCGTCCAATACAATGCACTTGCTGGGTACAGACGCGAGTGCTATTTGCACTGTGTATGGCCAATTGAGCACAATAGTGAATCTCCTTACCAGAAAACAACTTTTGCTGCTAGGACCAGAAACTGCATGTGATTCAACTCCGTTTATGAAAGGGAATTAAACTCTGGCTTGCCTTACAAGAAACACACTCTGCTTTTGAGAAAGCAGCACTCTTCTACTCTACTGTGTTTCCTATATAGACAGAACAGTCAGCTTGCTCAGAACTAAAGAACTGTGCTTCCTACACACAAGGGCCATAACTAGTTCAACTCTGCTTAGGAAACAGACAAGAACAGTAGTTTCTCTTGCGTCCAATACAATGCACTTGCTGGGTACAGACGCGAGTGCTATTTGCACTGTGTATGGCCAAATGAGCACAATAGTGACTCTCCTTACCAGAAAACAACTCTTGGTGCTTGGACCAGAAACTGCATGTGATTCAACTCCGTTTATGAAAGGGAATTCAACTCTAGCTTGCCTTACAAGAAACACACTCTGCTTTTGAGAAAGCAGCACTCTTCTACTCTACTGTGTTTCCTATATAGCCAGAACAGTCAGCTTGCTCAGAACTAAAGAACTGTGCTTCCTACACACAAGGGCCATATCTAATTCAACTCTGCTTAGGAAACTGACAAGAACAGTAGTTTCTCTTGCGTCCAATACACTGCATTAGCTGGGAATAGACGCGAGTGCTATTTGCAATGTGTATGGCCAATTGAGCACAATAGTGAATCTCCTTACCAGAAAAAAACTTTTGCTGCTAGGACCAGAAACTGCATGTGATTCAACTCCGTTTATGAAAGGGAAATAAACTCTAGCTCGCCTTACAAGAAACAAACTCTGCTTTTGAAAGAGCAGCACTCTTCTACTCTACTGTGTTTCCTATATAGCCAGAACAGTCAGCTTGCTCAGAACTAAAGAACTGTGCTTCCTACACACAAAGGCCATATCTAATTCAACTCTGCTTAGGAAACTGACAAGAACAGTAGTTTCTCTTGCGTCCAATACACTGCATTTTCTGGGATAAGACGCGAGTGCTATTTGCACTGTGTATGGCCAATTGAGCACAATAGTGAATCTCCTTACCAGAAAACAACTCTTGCTGCTAGGACCAGAAATTGCATGTGATTCAACTCCGTTTATGAAAGGGAATTAAACTCTGGCTCGCCTTAAAAGAAACACACTCTGCTTTTGAGAAAGCAGCACTCTTCTACTCTACTGTGTTTGCTATAGAGCCAGAACAGTCAGCTTGCTCAGAACCAAAGAACTGTGCTTCCTACACACAATGGCCATAACTAGTAAAACTCCGCTTAGGAAACGGACAAGAACAGTAGTTTCTCTTGCGTCCAATACAATGCACTTGCTGGGTACAGACGCGAGTGCTATTTGCACTGTGTATGGCCAATTGAGCACAATAGTGAATCTCCTTACCAGAAAACAACTTTTGCTGCTAGGACCAGAAACTGCATGTGATTCAACTCCGTTTATGAAAGGGAATTAAACTCTGGCTTGCCTTACAAGAAACACACTCTGCTTTTGAGAAAGCAGCACTCTTCTACTCTACTGTGTTTCCTATATAGCCAGAACAGTCAGCTTGCTCAGAACTAAAGAACTGTGCTTCCTACACACAAGGGCCATAACTAGTTCAACTCTGCTTAGGAAACAGACAAGAACAGTAGTTTCTCTTGCGTCCAATACAATGCACTTGCTGGGTACAGACGCGAGTGCTATTTGCACTGTGTATGGCCAAATGAGCACAATAGTGACTCTCCTTACCAGAAAACAACTCTTGGTGCTAGGACCAGAAAGTGTATGTGATTCAACTCCGTTTATGAAAGGGAATTCAACTCTAGCTTGCCTTACAAGAAACACACTCTGCTTTTGAGAAAGCAGCACTCTTCTACTCTACTGTGTTTCCTATATAGCCAGAACAGTCAGCTTGCTCAGAACTAAAGAACTGTGCTTCCTACACACAAGGGCCATATCTAATTCAACTCTGCTTAGGAAACTGACAAGAACAGTAGTTTCTCTTGCGTCCAATACACTGCATTTGCTGGGATAAGACGCAAGTGCTATTTGCACTGTGTATGGCCAATTGAGCACAATAGTGAATCTCCTTACCAGAAAACAACTTTTGCTGCTAGGACCAGAAACTGCATGTGATTCAACTCCGTTTATGACAGGGAATTAAACTCTGGCTCGCCTTACAAGAAACACACTCTGCTTTAGAGAAAGCAGCACTCTTCTACTCCACTCTGTTTCATACATAGCCAGAACAGTCAGCTTGCTCAGAACTAAAGAACTGTGCTTCCTACACACAAGAGTCATATCTAATTCAACTCTGCTTAGAAAACTGACAAGAACAGTAGTTTCTCTTGCGTCCAATAAACTGCATTTGCTGGGAACAGACGCGAGTGCTATTTGCAATGTGTATGGCCAATTGAGCACAATAGTGAATTCCCTTACCAGAAAACAACTCTTGCTGCTAGGACCAGAAATTGCATGTGATTCAACTCCGTTTATGAAAGGGAATTAAACTCTGGCACGCCTTACAATAAACACACTCTGCTTTTGAGAAAGCAGCACTCTTCTACTCTACTGTGTTTCCTATAGAGCCAGAACAGTCAGCTTGCTCAGAACTAAAGAACTGTGCTTCCTACACACAAAGGCCATATCTAATTCAACTCTGCTTAGGAAACTGACAAGAACAGTAGTTTCTCTTGCGTCCAATACACTGCATTTGCTGGGATAAGACGCGAGTGCTATTTGCACTGTGTATGGCCAATTGAGCACAATAGTGAATCTCCTTACCAGAAAACAACTCTTGCTGCTAGGACCAGAAATTGCATGTGATTCAACTCCGTTTATGAAAGGGAATTAAACTCTGGCTCGCCTTACAATAAACACACTCTGCTTTGAGAAAGCAGCACTCTTCTACTCTACTGTGTTTCCTATAGAGCCAGAACAGTCAGCTTGCTCAGAACTAAAGAACTGTGCTTCCTACACACAATGGCCATAACTAGTTCAACTCTGCTGAGGAAACTGACAAGAACAGTAGTTTCTCTTGCGTCCAATACAATGCACTTGCTGGGTACAGACGCGAGTGCTATTTGCACTGTGTATGGCCAAATGAGCACAATAGTGACTCTCCTTACCAAAAAACAACTCTTGGTGCTAGGACCAGAAAGTTTATGTGATTCAACTCCGTTTATGAAAGGGATTTCAACTCTAGCTTGCCTTACAAGAAACACACTCTGCTTTTGACAAAGCAGCACTCTTCTACTCTACTGTGTTTCCTATATAGCCAGAACAGTCAGCTTGCTCAGAACTAAAGAACAGTGCTTCCTACACACAAGGGCCATATCTAATTCAACTCTGCTTAGGAAACTGACAAGAACAGTAGTTTCTCTTGCGTCCAATACACTGCATTTGCTGGGATAAGACGCGAGTGCTATTTGCACTGTGTATGGCCAATTGAGCACAATAGTGAATCTCCTTACCAGAAAACAACTTTTGCTGCTAGGACCAGAAACTGCATGTGATTCAACTCCGTTTATGAAATGGAATTAAACTCTGGCTCGCCTTACAAGAAACACACTCTGCTTTAGAGAAAGCAGCACTCTTCTACACTACTCTGTTTCATACATAGCCAGAACAGTCAGCTTGCTCAGAACTAAAGAACTGTGCTTCCTACACACAAGGGCCATATCTAATTCAACTCTGCTTAGAAAACTGACAAGAACAGTAGTTTCTCTTGCGTCCAATACACTGCATTTGCTGGGAACAGACGCGAGTGCTATCTGCAATGTGTATGGCCAATTGAGCACAATAGTGAATCTCCTTACCAGAAAACAACTCTTGCTGCTAGGACCAGAAATTGCATGTGATTCAACTCCGTTTATGAAAGGGAATTAAACTCTGGCACGCCTTACAATAAACACACTCTGCTTTTGAGAAAGCAGCACTCTTCTACTCTACTGTGTTTCCTATAGAGCCAAAACAGTCAGCTTGCTCAGAACTAAAGAACTGTGCTTCCTACACACAAAGGCCATATCTAATTCAACTCTGCTTAGGAAACTGACAAGAACAGTAGTTTCTCTTGCGTCCAATACACTGCATTTGCTGGGATAAGACGTGAGTGCTATTTGCACTGTGTATGGCCAATTGAGCACAATAGTGAATCTCCTTACCAGAAAACAACTCTTGCTGCTAGGACCAGAAATTGCATGTGATTCAACTCCGTTTATGAAAGGGAATTAAACTCTGGCTCGCCTTAAAAGAAACACACTCTGCTTTTGAGAAAGCAGCACTCTTCTACTCTACTGTGTTTGCTATAGAGCCAGAACAGTCAGCTTGCTCAGAACCAAAGAACTGTGCTTCCTACACACAATGGCCATAACTAGTTCAACTCTGCTTATGAAACGGACAAGAACAGTAGTTTCTCTTGCGTCCAATACAATGCACTTGCTGGGTACAGACGCGAGTGCTATTCGCACTGTGTATGGCCAAATGAGCACAATCGTGACTCTCCTTACCAGAAAACAACTCTTGGTGCTAGGACCAGAAACTGCATGTGATTCAACTCCGTTTATGAAAGGGAATTCAACTCTGGCTCGCCTTACAAGAAACACACTGTGCTTTTGAGAAAGCAGCACACTTCTTCTCTACTCTGTTTCCTATATAGCCAGAACAGTCAGCTTGCTCAGAACCAAAGAACTGTGCTTCCTACAAACAATGGCCATAACTAGTTAAACTCCGCTTAGGAAACTGACAAGAAGAGTAGTTTCTCTTGCGTCCAATACAATGCACTTGCTGGGAACAGACGCGAGTGCTATTTGCACTGTGTATGGCCGAATGAGCACAATAGTGAATCTCCTTACCAGAAACCAACTCTTGCTACTAGGACCAGAAATTGCATGTGATTCAACTCCGTGGAATTCAACTCTAGCTTCCCTTAAAAGAAACACACTCTGCTTTTGAGAAAGCAGCACTCTTCTACTCTACTGTGTTTCCTATAGAGCCAGAACAGTCAGCTTGCTCAGAACCAAAGAA
The DNA here is from genome assembly GCF_007827085.1 of Peromyscus californicus insignis. NCBI lineage: Eukaryota > Metazoa > Chordata > Mammalia > Rodentia > Cricetidae > Peromyscus > Peromyscus californicus. Next base: position 37,026 of record NW_026294392.1, on the reverse strand, counting down.
CTGTGCTTCCTACACAAAAGCTCCATATCTACTTCAGCTCTCCTTAGGAAACTGACAAACACAGTTGTTTCTCTTGCGTCCAATACACTGCAATTGCTGAGAACAGAAGGGAGTGCTATTTGCACTGTGTATGGCCAATTGAGCACAATAGTGAATCTCCTTTCCAGAAAACAACTCTTGGTGCTAGTTCCAGAAACTGATTGTGATTCAACTCCGTTTATGAAAGGGAATTCAACTCTAGCTTGCCTTACAAGAAACACACTCTGCTTTTGAGAAAGCAGCACTCTTCTACTCTACTGTCTTTCCTATAGAGCCAGAACAGTCAGCTTGCTCAGAACTAAAGTACTGTGCTTCCTACACACAAGGGCAATATCTAATTCAACTCTGCTTAGGAAACTGACAAGAACAGTAGTTTCTCTTGCGTCCAATACACTGCATTTGCTGGGAACAGACGCGAGTGCTATTTGCAATGTGTATGGAAAATTGAGCACAATAGTGAATCTCCTTACCAGAAAACAACTCTTGCTGCTAGGACCAGAAATTGCATGTGATTCAACTCCTTTTATGAAAGGGAATTAAACTCTGGCTCGCCTTACAAGAAACACACTCTGCTTTTGAGAAAGCAGCACTCTTCTACTCTACTGTGTTTCCTATAGAGCCAGAACAGTCAGCTTGCTCAGAACTAAAGAACTGTGCTTCCTACACACAATGGCCATAACTAGTTCAACTCTGCTTAGGAAACGGACAAGAACAGTAGTTTCTCTTGCGTCCAATACAATGCACTTGCTGGGTACAGGCGCGAGTGCTATTTGCACTGTGTATGGCCAAATGAGCACAATAGTGACTCTCCTTACCAGAAAACAACTCTTGCTGCTAGGACCAGAAACTGCATGTGATTCAACTCCGTTTATGAAAGGGAATTCAACTCTAGCTTGCCTTACAAGAAACACACTCTGCTTTTGAGAAAGCAGAACTCTTCTACTCTACTCTGTTTCCTACATAGCCAGAACAGTCAACTTGCTCAGAACCAAAGAACTGTGCTTCCTACACACAATGGCCATATCTAATTCAACTCTGCTTAGGAAACTGACAAGAACAGTAGTTTCTCTTGCGTCCAATACAATGCACTTGCTGGGTACAGACGCGAGTGCTATTTGCACTGTGTATGACCAAATGAGCACAATAGTGACTCTCCTTACCAGAAAACAACTCTTGGTGCTAGGACCAGAAACTGCATGTGATTCAACTCCGTTTATGAAAGGGAATTAAACTCTGGCTCGCCTTACAAGAAACACACTCTGCTTTTGAGAAAGCAGCACTCTTCTACTCTACTGTGTTTCCTATAGAGCCAGAACAGTCAGCTTGCTCAGAACCAAAGAACTGTGCTTCCTACACACAATGGCCATAACTAGTTCAACTCTGCTTAGGAAACTGACAAGAACAGTAGTTTCTCTTGCGTCCAATACAATGCACTTGCTGGGTACAGACGCGAGTGCTATTTGCACTGTGTATGGCCAATTGAGCACAATAGTGAATCTCCTTACCAGAAAACAACTTTTGCTGCTAGGACCAGAAACTGCATGTGATTCAACTCCGTTTATGAAAGGGAATTAAACTCTGCCTCGCCTTACAAGAAACACACTCTGCTTTTGAGAAAGCAGCACTCTTCTACTCTACTGTGTTTCCTATATAGCCAGAACAGTCAGCTTGCTCAGAACTAAAGAACTGTGCTTCCAACACACAATGGCCATAACTAGTTCAACTCTGCTTAGGAAACTGACAAGAACAGTAGTTTCTCTTGCGTCCAATACAATGCACTTGCTGGGTACAGACGCGAGTGCTATTTGCACTGTGTATGGCCAAATGAGCACAATAGTGACTCTCCTTACCAGAAAACAACTCTTGGTGCTTGGACCAGAAACTGCATGTGATTCAACTCCGTTTATGAAAGGGAATTCAACTCTAGCTTGCCTTACAAGAAACACACTCTGCTTTTGAGAAAGCAGCACTCTTCTACTCTACTGTGTTTCCTATATAGCCAGAACAGTCAGCTTGCTCAGAACTAAAGAACTGTGCTTCCTACACACAAGGGCCATATCAAATTCAACTCTGCTTAGGAAACTGACAAGAACAGTAGTTTCTCTTGCGTCCAATACACTGCATTTGCTGGGATAAGACGCGAGTGCTATTTGCAATGTGTATGGCCAATTGAGCACAATAGTGACTCTCCTTACCAGAAAACAACTTTTGCTGCTAGGACCAGAAACTGCATGTGATTCAACTCCGTTTATGAAAGGGAAATAAACTCTAGCTCGCCTTACAAGAAACACACTCTGCTTTTGAAAAAGCAGCACTCTTCTACTCTACTGTGTTTCCTATATAGCCAGAACAGTCAGCTTGCTCAGAACTAAAGAACTGTGCTTCCTACACACAATGGCCATAACTAGTTCAACTCTGCTGAGGAAACTGACAAGAACAGTAGTTTCTCTTGCGTCCAATACAATGCACTTGCTGGGTACAGACGCGAGTGCTATTTGCACTGTGTATGGCCAAATGAGCACAATAGTGACTCTCCTTACCAGAAAACAACTCTTGGTGCTAGGACCAGAAAGTGTATGTGATTCAACTCCGTTTATGAAAGGGATTTCAACTCTAGCTTGCCTTACAAGAAACACACTCTGCTTTTGACAAAGCAGCACTCTTCTACTCTACTGTGTTTCCTATATAGCCAGAACAGTCAGCTTGCTCAGAACTAAAGAACTGTGCTTCCTACACACAAGGGCCATATCTAATTCAACTCTGCTTAGGAAACTGACAAGAACAGTAGTTTCTCTTGCGTCCAATACACTGCATTTGCTGGGATAAGACGCGAGTGCTATTTGCACTGTGTATGGCCAATTGAGCACAATAGTGAATCTCCTTACCAGAAAACAACTTTTGCTGCTAGGACCAGAAACTGCATGTGATTCAACTCCGTTTATGAAATGGAATTAAACTCTGGCTCGCCTTACAAGAAACACACTCTGCTTTAGAGAAAGCAGCACTCTTCTACTCTACTCTGTTTCATACATAGCCAGAACAGTCAGCTTGCTCAGAACTAAAGAACTGTGCTTCCTACACACAAGGGCCATATCTAATTCAACTCTGCTTAGAAAACTGACAAGATCAGTAGTTTCTCTTGCGTCCAATACACTGCATTTGCTGGGAACAGACGCGAGTGCTATTTGCAATGTGTATGGACAATTGAGCACAATAGTGAATCTCCTTACCAGAAAACAACTCTTGCTGCTAGGACCAGAAATTGCATGTGATTCAACTCCGTTTATGAAAGGGAATTAAACTCTGGCACGCCTTACAATAAACACACTCTGCTTTTGAGAAAGCAGCACTCTTCTACTCTACTGTGTTTCCTATAGAGCCAGAACAGTCAGCTTGCTCAGAACTAAAGAACTGTGCTTCCTACACACAAAGGCCATATCTAATTCAACTCTGCTTAGGAAACTGACAAGAACAGTAGTTTCTCTTGCGTCCAATACACTGCATTTGCTGGGATAAGACGCGAGTGCTATTTGCAATGTGTATGGCCAATTGAGCACAATAGTGACTCTCCTTACCAGAAAACAACTTTTGCTGCTAGGACCAGAAACTGCATGTGATTCAACTCCGTTTATGAAAGGGAAATAAACTCTAGCTCGCCTTACAAGAAACACACTCTGCTTTTGAAAAAGCAGCACTCTTCTACTCTACTGTGTTTCCTATATAGCCAGAACAGTCAGCTTGCTCAGAACTAAAGAACTGTGCTTCCTACACACAATGGCCATAACTAGTTCAACTCTGCTGAGGAAACTGACAAGAACAGTAGTTTCTCTTGCGTCCAATACAATGCACTTGCTGGGTACAGACGCGAGTGCTATTTGCACTGTGTATGGCCAAATGAGCACAATAGTGACTCTCCTTACCAGAAAACAACTCTTGGTGCTAGGACCAGAAAGTGTATGTGATTCAACTCCGTTTATGAAAGGGATTTCAACTCTAGCTTGCCTTACAAGAAACACACTCTGCTTTTGACAAAGCAGCACTCTTCTACTCTACTGTGTTTCCTATATAGCCAGAACAGTCAGCTTGCTCAGAACTAAAGAACTGTGCTTCCTACACACAAGGGCCATATCTAATTCAACTCTGCTTAGGAAACTGACAAGAACAGTAGTTTCTCTTGCGTCCAATACACTGCATTTGCTGGGATAAGACGCGAGTGCTATTTGCACTGTGTATGGCCAATTGAGCACAATAGTGAATCTCCTTACCAGAAAACAACTTTTGCTGCTAGGACCAGAAACTGCATGTGATTCAACTCTGTTTATGAAAGGGAATTAAACTCTGGCTCGCCTTACAAGAAACACACTCTGCTTTAGAGAAAGCAGCACTCTTCTACTCTACTCTGTTTCATACATAGCCAGAACAGTCAGCTTGCTCAGAACTAAAGAACTGTGCTTCCTACACACAAGGGTCATATCCAATTCAACTCTGCTTAGAAAACTGACAAGAACAGTAGTTTCTCTTGCGTCCAATACACTGCATTTGCTGGGAACAGACGCGAGTGCTATTTGCAATGTGTATGGCCAATTGAGCACAATAGTGAATCTCCTTACCAAAAAACAACTCTTGCTGCTAGGACCAGAAATTGCATGTGATTCAACTCCGTTTATGAAAGGGAATTAAACTCTGGCTCGCCTTACAATAAACACACTCTGCTTTTGAGAAAGCAGCACTCTTCTACTCTACTGTGTTTCCTATAGAGCCAGAACAGTCAGCTTGCTCAGAACTAAAGAACTGTGCTTCCTACACACAATGGCCATAACTAGTTCAACTCTGCTTAGGAAACGGACAAGAACAGTAGTTTCTCTTGCGTCCAATACAATGCACTTGCTGGGTACAGACGCGAGTGCTATTTGCACTGTGTATGGCCAAATGAGCACAATAGTGAATCTCCTTACCAGAAAACAACTTTTGCTGCTAGGACCAGAAACTGCAAGTGATTCAACTCCGTTTATGAAATGGAATTAAACTCTGGCTGGCCTTACAAGAAACACACTCTGCTTTTGAGAAAGCAGCACTCTTCTACTCTACTGTGTTTCCTATATAGCCAGAACAGTCAGCTTGCTCAGAACTAAAGAACTGTGCTTCCTACACACCAGGGCCATATCTAATTCAACTCTGCTTAGGAAACTGACAAGAACAGTAGTTTCTCTTGCGTCCAATACAGTGCATTTGCTGGGATAAGACGCGAGTGCCATTTACACTGTGTATGGCCAATTGAGCACAATAGTGAATCTCCTTACCAGAAAACAACTTTTGCTGCTAGGCCAGAAACTGCATGTGATTCAACTCCGTTTATGAAAGGGAAATCAACTCTAGCTCGCCTTACAAGAAACACACTCTGCTTTTGAGAAAGCAGCACTCTTCTACTCTACTGTGTTTCCTATAGAGCCAGAACAGTCAGCTTGCTCAGAACCAAAGAACTGTGCTTCCTACACACAATGGCCATAACTAGTTCAACTCTGCTTAGGAAACTGACAAGAACAGTAGTTTCTCTTGCGTCCAATACAATGCACTTGCTGGGTACAGACGCGAGTGCTATTTGCACTGTGTATGGCCAATTGAGCACAATAGTGAATCTCCTTACCAGAAAACAACTTTTGCTGCTAGGACCAGAAACTGCATGTGATTCAACTCCGTTTATGAAAGGGAATTAAACTCTGCCTCGCCTTACAAGAAACACACTCTGCTTTTGAGAAAGCAGCACTCTTCTACTCTACTGTGATTCCTATATAGCCAGAACAGTCAGCTTGCTCAGAACTAAAGAACTGTGCTTCCAACACACAATGGCCATAACTAGTTCAACTCTGCTTAGGAAACTGACAAGAACAGTAGTTTCTCTTGCGTCCAATACAATGCACTTGCTGGGTACAGACGCGAGTGCTATTTGCACTGTGTATGGCCAAATGAGCACAATAGTGACTCTCCTTACCAGAAAACAACTCTTGGTGCTTGGACCAGAAACTGCATGTGATTCAACTCCGTTTATGAAAGGGAATTCAACTCTAGCTTGCCTTACAAGAAACACACTCTGCTTTTGAGAAAGCAGCACTCTTCTACTCTACTGTGTTTCCTATATAGCCAGAACAGTCAGCTTGCTCAGAACTAAAGAACTGTGCTTCCTACACACAAGGGCCATATCAAATTCAACTCTGCTTAGGAAACTGACAAGAACAGTAGTTTCTCTTGCGTCCAATACACTGCATTTGCTGGGATAAGACGCGAGTGCTATTTGCAATGTGTATGGCCAATTGAGCACAATAGTGACTCTCCTTACCAGAAAACAACTTTTGCTGCTAGGACCAGAAACTGCATGTGATTCAACTCCGTTTATGAAAGGGAAATAAACTCTAGCTCGCCTTACAAGAAACACACTCTGCTTTTGAAAAAGCAGCACTCTTCTACTCTACTGTGTTTCCTATATAGCCAGAACAGTCAGCTTGCTCAGAACTAAAGAACTGTGCTTCCTACACACAATGGCCATAACTAGTTCAACTCTGCTGAGGAAACTGACAAGAACAGTAGTTTCTCTTGCGTCCAATACAATGCACTTGCTGGGTACAGACGCGAGTGCTATTTGCACTGTGTATGGCCAAATGAGCACAATAGTGACTCTCCTTACCAGAAAACAACTCTTGGTGCTAGGACCAGAAAGTGTATGTGATTCAACTCCGTTTATGAAAGGGATTTCAACTCTAGCTTGCCTTACAAGAAACACACTCTCCTTTTGACAAAGCAGCACTCTTCTACTCTACTGTGTTTCCTATATAGCCAGAACAGTCAGCTTGCTCAGAACTAAAGAACTGTGCTTCCTACACACAAGGGCCATATCTAATTCAACTCTGCTTAGGAAACTGACAAGAACAGTAGTTTCTCTTGCGTCCAATACACTGCATTTGCTGGGATAAGACGCGAGTGCTATTTGCACTGTGTATGGCCAATTGAGCACAATAGTGAATCTCCTTACCAGAAAACAACTTTTGCTGCTAGGACCAGAAACTGCATGTGATTCAACTCCGTTTATGAAATGGAATTAAACTCTGGCTCGCCTTACAAGAAACACACTCTGCTTTAGAGAAAGCAGCACTCTTCTACTCTACTCTGTTTCATACATAGCCAGAACAGTCAGCTTGCTCAGAACTAAAGAACTGTGCTTCCTACACACAAGGGCCATATCTAATTCAACTCTGCTTAGAAAACTGACAAGATCAGTAGTTTCTCTTGCGTCCAATACACTGCATTTGCTGGGAACAGACGCGAGTGCTATTTGCAATGTGTATGGACAATTGAGCACAATAGTGAATCTCCTTACCAGAAAACAACTCTTGCTGCTAGGACCAGAAATTGCATGTGATTCAACTCCGTTTATGAAAGGGAATTAAACTCTGGCACGCCTTACAATAAACACACTCTGCTTTTGAGAAAGCAGCACTCTTCTACTCTACTGTGTTTCCTATAGAGCCAGAACAGTCAGCTTGCTCAGAACTAAAGAACTGTGCTTCCTACACACAAAGGCCATATCTAATTCAACTCTGCTTAGGAAACTGACAAGAACAGTAGTTTCTCTTGCGTCCAATACACTGCATTTGCTGGGATAAGACGCGAGTGCTATTTGCAATGTGTATGGCCAATTGAGCACAATAGTGACTCTCCTTACCAGAAAACAACTTTTGCTGCTAGGACCAGAAACTGCATGTGATTCAACTCCGTTTATGAAAGGGAAATAAACTCTAGCTCGCCTTACAAGAAACACACTCTGCTTTTGAAAAAGCAGCACTCTTCTACTCTACTGTGTTTCCTATATAGCCAGAACAGTCAGCTTGCTCAGAACTAAAGAACTGTGCTTCCTACACACAATGGCCATAACTAGTTCAACTCTGCTGAGGAAACTGACAAGAACAGTAGTTTCTCTTGCGTCCAATACAATGCACTTGCTGGGTACAGACGCGAGTGCTATTTGCACTGTGTATGGCCAAATGAGCACAATAGTGACTCTCCTTACCAGAAAACAACTCTTGGTGCTAGGACCAGAAAGTGTATGTGATTCAACTCCGTTTATGAAAGGGATTTCAACTCTAGCTTGCCTTACAAGAAACACACTCTGCTTTTGACAAAGCAGCACTCTTCTACTCTACTGTGTTTCCTATATAGCCAGAACAGTCAGCTTGCTCAGAACTAAAGAACTGTGCTTCCTACACACAAGGGCCATATCTAATTCAACTCTGCTTAGGAAACTGACAAGAACAGTAGTTTCTCTTGCGTCCAATACACTGCATTTGCTGGGATAAGACGCGAGTGCTATTTGCACTGTGTATGGCCAATTGAGCACAATAGTGAATCTCCTTACCAGAAAACAACTTTTGCTGCTAGGACCAGAAACTGCATGTGATTCAACTCTGTTTATGAAAGGGAATTAAACTCTGGCTCGCCTTACAAGAAACACACTCTGCTTTAGAGAAAGCAGCACTCTTCTACTCTACTCTGTTTCATACATAGCCAGAACAGTCAGCTTGCTCAGAACTAAAGAACTGTGCTTCCTACACACAAGGGTCATATCTAATTCAACTCTGCTTAGAAAACTGACAAGAACAGTAGTTTCTCTTGCGTCCAATACACTGCATTTGCTGGGAACAGACGCGAGTGCTATTTGCAATGTGTATGGCCAATTGAGCACAATAGTGAATCTCCTTACCAAAAAACAACTCTTGCTGCTAGGACCAGAAATTGCATGTGATTCAACTCCGTTTATGAAAGGGAATTAAACTCTGGCTCGCCTTACAATAAACACACTCTGCTTTTGAGAAAGCAGCACTCTTCTACTCTACTGTGTTTCCTATAGAGCCAGAACAGTCAGCTTGCTCAGAACTAAAGAACTGTGCTTCCTACACACAATGGCCATAACTAGTTCAACTCTGCTTAGGAAACGGACAAGAACAGTAGTTTCTCTTGCGTCCAATACAATGCACTTGCTGGGTACAGACGCGAGTGCTATTTGCACTGTGTATGGCCAAATGAGCACAATAGTGAATCTCCTTACCAGAAAACAACTTTTGCTGCTAGGACCAGAAACTGCAAGTGATTCAACTCCGTTTATGAAATGGAATTAAACTCTAGCTGGCCTTACAAGAAACACACTCTGCTTTTGAGAAAGCAGCACTCTTCTACTCTACTGTGTTTCCTATATAGCCAGAACAGTCAGCTTGCTCAGAACTAAAGAACTGTGCTTCCTACACACCAGGGCCATATCTAATTCAACTCTGCTTAGGAAACTGACAAGAACAGTAGTTTCTCTTGCGTCCAATACAGTGCATTTGCTGGGATAAGACGCGAGTGCCATTTACACTGTGTATGGCCAATTGAGCACAATAGTGAATCTCCTTACCAGAAAACAACTTTTGCTGCTAGGCCAGAAACTGCATGTGATTCAACTCCGTTTATGAAAGGGAAATCAACTCTAGCTCGCCTTACAAGAAACACACTCTGCTTTAGAGAAAGCAGCACTCTTCTACTCTACTGTGTTTCCTATATAGCCAGAACTGTCAGCTTGCTCAGAACTAAAGAACTGTGCTTCCTACACACAAGGGCCATATCTAATTCAACTCTGCTTAGGAAACTGACAAGAACAGTAGTTTCTCTTGCGTCCAATACACTGCATTTGCTGGGATAAGACGCGAGTGCTATTTGCACTGTGTATGGCCAATTGAGCACAATAGTGAATCTCCTTACCAGAAAACAACTTTTGCTGCTAGGACCAGAAACTGCATGTGATTCAACTCCGTTTATGAAAGGGAATTAAACTCTGGCTCGCCTTTCAAGAAACACACTCTGCTTTAGAGAAAGCAGCACTCCTCTACTCTACTCTGTTTCCTACATAACAGAACAGTCACCTTGCTCAGAACCAAAGAACTGTGCTTCCTACACACAATGGCCATAACTAGTTCAACTCTGCTTAGGAAACTGACAAGAACAGTAGTTTCTCTTGCGTCCAATACAATGCACTTGCTGGGTACAGACGCGAGTGCTATTTGCACTGTGTATGGCCAAATGAGCACAATAGTGACTCTCCTTACCAGAAAACAACTCTTGGTGCTTGGACCAGAAACTGCATGTGATTCAACTCCGTTTATGAAAGGGAATTCAACTCTAGCTTGCCTTACAAGAAACACACTCTGCTTTTGAGAAAGCAGCACTCTTCTACTCTACTGTGTTTCCTATATAGCCAGAACAGTCAGCTTGCTCAGAACTAAAGAACTGTGCTTCCTACACACAAGGGCCATATCTAATTCAACTCTGCTTAGGAAACTGACAAGAACAGTAGTTTCTCTTGCGTCCAATACACTGCATTTGCTGGGATAAGACGCGAGTGCTATTTGCACTGTGTATGGCCAATTGAGCACAATAGTGAATCTCCTTACCAGAAAACAACTCTTGCTGCTAGTACCAGAAATTGCATGTGATTCAACTCCGTTTATGAAAGGGAATTAAACTCTGGCTCGCCTAACAAGAAACACACTCTGCTTTTGAGAAAGCAGCACTCTTCTACTCTACTGTGTTTGCTATAGAGCCAGAACAGTCAGCTTGCTCAGAACCAAAGAACTGTGCTTCCTACACACAATGGCCATAACTAGTTCAACTCTGCTTAGGAAACGGACAAGAACAGTAGTTTCTCTTGCGTCCAATACAATGCACTTGCTGGGTACAGACGCGAGTGCTATTTGCACTGTGTATGGCCAAATGAGCACAATAGTGACTCTCCTTACCAGAAAACAACTCTTGGTGCTAGGACCAGAAAGTTTATGTGATTCAACTCCGTTTATGAAAGGGAATTCAACTCTAGCTTGCCTTACAAGAAACACACTCTGCTTTTGAGAAAGCAGCACTCTTCTACTCTACTGTGTTTCCTATATAGCCAGAACAGTCAGCTTGCTCAGAACTAAAGAACTGTGCTTCCTACACACAAGGGCCATATCTAATTCAACTCTGCTTAGGAAACTGACAAGAACAGTAGTTTCTCTTGCGTCCAACACACTGCATTTGCTGGGAACAGACGCGAGTGCTATTTGCAATGTGTATGGCCAATTGAGCACAATAGTGAATCTCCTTACCAGAAAACAACTCTTGCTGCTAGGACCAGAAATTGCATGTGATTCAACTCCGTTTATGAAAGGGAATTAAACTCTGGCTCGCCTTACAATAAACACACTCTGCTTTTGAGAAAGCAGCACTCTTCTACTCTACTGTGTTTCCTATAGAGCCAGAACAGTCAGCTTGCTCAGAACTAAAGAACTGTGCTTCCTACACACAATGGCCATAACTAGTTCAACTCTGCTTAGGAAACGGACAAGAACAGTAGTTTCTCTTGCGTCCAATACAATGCACTTGCTGGGTACAGACGCGAGTGCTATTTGCACTGTGTATGGCCAAATGAGCACAATAGTGAATCTCCTTACCAGAAAACAACTTTTGCTGCTAGGACCAGAAACTGCATGTGATTCAACTCCGTTTATGAAAGGGAATTAACTCTGGCTCGCCTTACAAGAAACACACTCTGCTTTTGAGAAAGCAGCACTCTTCTACTCTATTGTGTTTGCTATAGAGCCAGAACAGTCAGCTTGCTCAGAACCAAAGAACTGTGCTTCCTACACACAATGGCCATAACTAGTTCAACTCTGCTTAGGAAACTGACAAGAACAGTAGTGTCTCTTGCGTCCAATACAATGCACTTGCTGGGTACAGACGCGAGTGCTATTTGCACTGTGTATGGCCAAATGAGCACAATAGTGACTCTCCTTACCAGAAAACAACTCTTGGTGCTAGAACCAGAAACTGCATGTGATTCAACTCCGTTTATGAAAGGGAATTCAACTCTAGCTTGCCTTACAAGAAACACACTCTGCTTTTGAGAAAGCAGCACTCTTCTACTCTACTGTTTTTCCTATATAGCCAGAACAGTCAGCTTGCTCAGAACTAAAGAACTGTGCTTCCTACACACAAGGGCCATATCTAATTCAACTCTGCTTAGGAAACTGACAAGAACAGTAGTTTCTCTTGCGTCCAATACACTGCATTTGCTGGGATAAGACGCGAGTGCTATTTGCACTGTGTATGGCCAATGAGCACAATAGTGAATCTCCTTACCAGAAAACAACTTTTGCTGCTAGGACCAGAAACTGCATGTGATTCAACTCCGTTTATGAAAGGGAAATCAACTCTAGCTGGCCTTACAAGAAACACACTCTGCTTTAGAGAAAGCAGCACTCTTCTACTCTACTGTGTTTCCTATATAGCCAGAACAGTCAGCTTGCTCAGAACTAAAGAACTGTGCTTCCTACACACAAGGGCAATATCTAATTCAACTCTGCTTAGGAAACTGACAAGAACAGTAGTTTCTCTTGCGTCCAATACACTGCATTTGCTGGGAACAGACGCGAGCGCTATTTGCAATGTGTATGGCCAATTGAGCACAATAGTGAATCTCCTTACCAGAAAACAACTCTTGCTGCTAGGACCAGAAATTGCATGTGATTCAACTCCGTTTATGAAAGGGAATTAAACTCTGGCTCGCCTTACAAGAAACACACTCTGCTTTTGAGAAAGCAGCACTCTTCTACTCTACTGTGTTTGCTATAGAGCCAGAACAGTCAGCTTGCTCAGAACCAAAGAACTGTGCTTCCTACACACAATGGCCATAACTAGTTCAACTCTGCTGAGGAAACTGACAAGAACAGTAGTTTCTCTTGCGTCCAATACAATTCACTTGCTGGGTACAGACGCGAGTGCTATTTGCACTGTGTATGGCCAAATGAGCAAAATAGTGACTCTCCTTACCAGAAAACAACTCTTGGTGCTAGGACCAGAAAGTGTATGTGATTCAACTCCGTTTATGAAAGGGAATTGAACTCTAGCTCTATTTGCACTGGATAAGCACAATAGTGACTCTCCTTACCAGACAACAACTTTTGTTGCTAGGACCAGAATCTGCATGTGATTCAACTCCGTTTATGAAAGGGAAATCAACTCTAGCTCTCCTTACAAGAAACACACTCTGCTTTAGAGAAAGCAGCACTCTTCTACTCTACTGTGTTTCCTATATAGCCAGAACTGTCAGCTTGCTCAGAACTAAAGAACTGTGCTTCCTACACACAAGGGCCATATCTAATTCAATTCTGCTTAGGAAACTGACAAGAACAGTAGTTTCTCTTGCGTCCAATACACTGCATTTGCTGGGATAAGACGCGAGAGCTATTTACACTGTGTAAGGCCAATTGAGCACAATAGTGACTCTCCTTACGAGAAAAAAACTCTTGCTGCTAGGAACACAAACTGCATGTGATTCAACTCCGTGGAATTCAACTCTAGCTTCCCTTAAAAGAAACACACTCTGCTTTTGAGAAAGCAGCACTCTTCTACTCTACTGTGTTTCCTATAGAGCCAGAACAGTCAGCTTGCTCAGAACCAAAGAACTGTGCTTCCTACACACAATGGCCATAACTAGTTCAACTCTGCTTAGGAAACTGACAAGAACAGTAGTTTCTCTTGCGTCCAATACAATGCACTTGCTTGGTACAGACGCGAGTGCTATTCGCACTGTGTATGGCCTAATGAGCACAATAGTGACTCTCCTTACCAGAAAACAACTCTTGGTGCTAGGACCAGAAACTGCATGTGATTCAACTCCGTTTATGAAAGGGAATTCAACTCTGGCTCGCCTTACAAGAAACACACTCTGCTTTTGAGAAAGCAGCACACTTCTACTCTACTCTGTTTCCTATATAGCCAGAACAGTCAGCTTGCTCAGAACCAAAGAACTGTGCTTCCTACAAACAATGGCCATAACTAGTTAAACTCCGCTTAGGAAACTGACAAGAACAGTAGTTTCTCTTGCGTCCAATACAATGCACTTGCTGGGAACAGACGCGAGTGCTATTTGCACTGTGTATGGCCAAATGAGCACAATAGTGAATCTCCTTACCAGAAACCAACTCTTGCTACTAGGATCAGAAACTGCATGTGATTCAACTCCGTGGAATTCAACTCTAGCTTCCCTTAAAAGAAACACACTCTGCTTTTGAGAAAGCAGCACTCTTCTACTCTACTGTGTTTCCTATAGAGCCAGAATAGTCAGCTTGCTCAGAACCAAAGAACTGTGCTTCCTACACAAAAGCTCCATATCTACTTCAGCTCTCCTTAGGAAACTGACAAAAACAGTTGTTTCTCTTGCGTCCAATACACTGCACTTGCTGAGAACAGAAGCGAGTGCTATTTGCACTGTGTATGGCCAATTGAGCACAATAGTTTATCTCCTTACCAGAAAACAACTCTTGGTGCTAGTTCCAGAAACTGATTGTGATTCAACTCCGTTTATGAAAGGGAATTCAACTCTAGCTTGCCTTACAAGAAACACACTCTGCTTTTGAGAAAGCAGCACTCTTCTACTCTACTGTCTTTCCTATAGAGCCAGAACAGTCAGCTTGCTCAGAACTAAAGTACTGTGCTTCCTACACACAAGGGCAATATCTAATTCAACTCTGCTTAGGAAACTGACAAGAACAGTAGTTTCTCTTGCGTCCAATACACTGCATTTGCTGGGAACAGACGCGAGTGCTATTTGCAATGTGTATGGAAAATTGAGCACAATATTGAATCTCCTTACCAGAAAACAACTCTTGTTGCTAGGACCAGAAATTGCATGTGATTCAACTCCTTTTATGAAAGGGAATTAAACTCTGGCTCGCCTTACAAGAAACACACTCTGCTTTTGAGAAAGCAGCACTCTTCTACTCTACTGTGTTTCCTATAGTGCCAGAACAGTCAGCTTGCTCAGAACTAAAGAACTGTGCTTCCTACACACAATGGCCATAACTAGTTCAACTCTGCTTAGGAAACGGACAAGAACAGTAGTTTCTCTTGCGTCCAATACATTGCACTTGCTGGGTACAGACGCGAGTGCTATTTGCACTGTGTATGGCCAAATGAGCACAATAGTGACTCTCCTTACCAGAAAACAACTCTTGGTGCTAGGACCAGAAACTGCATGTGATTCAACTCCATTTATGAAAGGGAATTCAACTCTAGCTTGCCTTACAAGAAACACACTCTGCTTTTGAGAAAGCAGCACTCTTCTACTCTACTGTGTTTGCTATAGAGCCAGACCAGTCAGCTTGCTCAGAACCAAAGAACTGTGCTTCCTAAACACAATGGCCATAACTAGTTCAACTCTGCTTAGGAAACTGACAAGAACAGTAGTTTCTCTTGCGTCCAATACACTGCATTTGCTGGGATAAGACGCGAGTGCTATTTGCAATGTGTATGGCCAATTGAGCACAATAGTGAATCTCCTTACCAGAAAACAACTTTTGCTGCTAGGACCAGAAACTGCATGTGATTCAACTCCGTTTATGAAAGGGAAATAAACTCTAGCTCGCCTTACAAGAAACACACTCTGCTTTGGAAAAAGCAGCACTCTTCTACTCTACTGTGTTTCCTATATAGCCAGAACAGTCAGCTTGCTCAGAACTAAAGAACTGTGCTTCCTACACACAAAGGACATATCTAATTCAACTCTGCTTAGGAAACTGACAAGAACAGTAGTTTCTCTTGCGTCCAATACACTGCATTTGCTGGGATAAGACGCGAGTGCTATTTGCACTGTGTATGGCCAATTGAGCACAATAGTGAATCTCCTTACCAGAAAACAACTCTTGCTGCTAGGACCAGAAATTGCATGTGATTCAACTCCGTTTATGAAAGGGAATTAAACTCTGGCTCGCCTTACAAGAAACACACTCTGCTTTTGAGAAAGCAGCACTCTTCTACTCTACTGTGTTTGCTATAGAGCCAGAACAGTCAGCTTGCTCAGAACCAAAGAACTGTGCTTCCTACACCCAATGGCCATAACTAGTTCAACTCTGCTTAGGAAACGGACAAGAACAGTAGTTTCTCTTGCGTCCAATACAATGCACTTGCTGGGTACAGACGCGAGTGCTATTTGCACTGTGTATGGCCAATTGAGCACAATAGTGAATCTCCTTACCAGAAAACAACTTTTGCTGCTAGGACCAGAAACTGCATGTGATTCAACTCCGTTTATGAAAGGGAATTAAACTCTGGCTCGCCTTACAAGAAACACACTCTGCTTTTGAGAAAGCAGCACTCTTCTACTCTACTGTGTTTCCTATAGAGCCAGAACAGTCAGCTTGCTCAGAACCAAAGAACTGTGCTTCCTACACACAATGGCCATAACTAGTTCAACTCTGCTTAGGAAACGGACAAGAACAGTAGTTTCTCTTGCGTCCAATACAATGCACTTGCTGGGTACAGACGCGAGTGCTATTTGCACTGTGTATGGCCAATTGAGCACAATAGTGAATCTCCTTACCAGAAAACAACTTTTGCTGCTAGGACCAGAAACTGCATGTGATTCAACTCCGTTTATGAAAGGGAAATCAACTCTAGCTCGCCTTACAAGAAACACACTCTGCTTTAGAGAAAGCAGCACTCTTCTACTCTACTGTGTTTCCTATATAGCCAGAACTGTCAGCTTGCTCAGAACTAAAGAACTGTGCTTCCTACACACAAGGGCCATATCTAATTCAACTCTGCTTAGGAAACTGACAAGAACAGTAGTTTCTCTTGCGTCCAATACACTGCATTTGCTGGGATAAGACGCGAGTGCTATTTGCACTGTGTATGGCCAATTGAGCACAATAGTGAATCTCCTTACCAGAAAACAACTTTTGCTGCTAGGACCAGAAACTGCATGTGATTCAACTCCGTTTATGAAAGGGAATTAAACTCTGGCTCGCCTTACAAGAAACAAACTCGGCTTTAGAGAAAGCAGCACTCCTCTACTCTACTCTGTTTCCTACATAGCCAGAACAGTCAGCTTGCTCAGAACCAAAGAACTGTGCTTCCTACACACAATGGCCATAACTAGTTCAACTCTGCTTAGGAAACTGACAAGAACAGTAGTTTCTCTTGCGTCCAATACAATGCACTTGCTGGGTACAGACGCGAGTGCTATTTGCACTGTGTATGGCCAAATGAGCACAATAGTGACTCTCCTTACCAGAAAACAACTCTTGGTGCTTGGACCAGAAACTGCATGTGATTCAACTCCGTTTATGAAAGGGAATTCAACTCTAGCTTGCCTTACAAGAAACACACTCTGCTTTTGACAAAGCAGCACTCTTCTACTCTACTGTGTTTCCTATATAGCCAGAACAGTCAGCTTGCTCAGAACTAAAGAACTGTGCTTCCTACACACAAGGGCCATATCTAATTCAACTCTGCTTAGGAAACACAAGAACAGTAGTTTCTCTTGCGTCCAATACACTGCATTTGCTGGGATAAGACGCGAGTGCTATTTGCAATGTGTATGGCCAATTGAGCACAATAGTGAATCTCCTTACCAGAAAACAACTTTTGCTGCTAGGACCAGAAACTGCATGTGATTCAACTCCGTTTATGAAAGGGAAAAAAACTCTAGCTCGCCTTACAAGAAACACACTCTGCTTTGGAAAAAGCAGCACTCGTCTACTCTACTGTGTTTCCTATATAGCCAGAACAGTCAGCTTGCTCAGAACTAAAGAACTGTGCTTCCTACACACAAAGGCCATATCTAATTCAACTCTGCTTAGGAAACTGACAAGAACAGTAGTTTCTCTTGCGTCCAATACACTGCATTTGCTGGGATAAGACGCGAGTGCTATTTGCACTGTGTATGGCCAATTGAGCACAATAGTGAATCTCCTTACCAGAAAACAACTCTTGCT
This sequence comes from Peromyscus californicus insignis, assembly GCF_007827085.1. Lineage (NCBI taxonomy): Eukaryota > Metazoa > Chordata > Mammalia > Rodentia > Cricetidae > Peromyscus > Peromyscus californicus. Next base: position 19,156 of record NW_026294392.1, on the reverse strand, counting down.
GCTAGGACCAGAAATTGCATGTGATTCAACTCCGTTTATGAAAGGGAATTAAACTCTGGCTCGCCTTACAAGAAACACACTCTGCTTTTGAGAAAGCAGCACTCTTCTACTCTACTGTGTTTCCTATAGAGCCAGAACAGTCAGCTTGCTCAGAACCAAAGAACTGTGCTTCCTACACACAATGGCCATAACTAGTTCAACTCTGCTTAGGAAACGGACAAGAACAGTAGTTTCTCTTGCGTCCAATACAATGCACTTGCTGGGTACAGACGCGAGTGCTATTTGCACTGTGTATGGCCAATTGAGCACAATAGTGAATCTCCTTACCAGAAAACAACTTTTGCTGCTAGGACCAGAAACTGCATGTGATTCAACTCCGTTTATGAAAGGGAATTAAACTCTGGCTGGCCTTACAAGAAACACACTCTGCTTTTGAGAAAGCAGCACTCTTCTACTCTACTGTGTTTCCTATAGAGCCAGAACAGTCAGCTTGCTCAGAACCAAAGAACTGTGCTTCCTACACACAATGGCCATAACTAGTTCAACTCTGCTTAGGAAACTGACAAGAACAGTAGTTTCTCTTGCGTCCAATACAATGCACTTGCTGGGTACAGACGCGAGTGCTATTTGCACTGTGTATGGCCAAATGAGCACAATAGTGACTCTTCTTACCAGAAAACAACTCTTGGTGCTAGGACCAGAAACTGCATGTGATTCAACTCCGTTTATGAAAGGGAATTCAACTCTAGCTTGCCTTACAAGAAACACACTCTGCTTTTGAGAAAGCAGCACTCTTCTACTCTACTGTGTTTCCTATATAGCCAGAACAGTCAGCTTGCTCAGAACTAAAGAACTGTGCTTCCTACACACAAGGGCAATATCTAATTCAACTCTGCTTTGGAAACTGACAAGAACAGTAGTTTCTCTTGAGTCCAATACACTGCATTTGCTGGGATAAGACGCGAGTGCTATTTGCACTGTGTATGGCCAAATGAGCACAATAGTGACTCTCCTTACCAGAAAACAACTCTTGGCGCTAGGACCAGAAACTGCATGTGATTCATCTCCGTTTATGAAAGGGAATTCAACTCTAGCTTGCCTTACAAGAAACACACTCTGCTTTTGAGAAAGCAGCACTCTTCTACTCTACTGTGTTTCCTATATAGCCAGAACAGTCAGCTTGCTCAGAACTAAAGAACTCTGCTTCCTACACACCAGGGCCATATCTAATTCAACTCTGCTTAGGAAACTGACAAGAACAGTAGTTTCTCTTGCGTCCAATACACTGCATTTGCTGGGATAAGACGCGAGTGCTATTTACACTGTGTATGGCCAATTGATCACAATAGTGAATCTCCTTACCAGAAAACAACTTTTGCTGCTAGGCCAGAAACTGCATGTGATTCTACTCCGTTTATGAAAGGGAAATCAACTCTAGCTCGCCTTACAAGAAACACACTCTGCTTTAGAGAAAGCAGCACTCTTCTACTCTACTGTGTTTCCTACATAGCCAGAACAGTCAGCTTGCTCAGAACTAAAGAACTGTGCTTCCTACACACAAGGGCCATATCTAATTCAACTCTGCTTAGGAAACTGACAAGAACAGTAGTTTCTCTTGCGTCCAATACACTGCATTTGCTGGGATAAGACGCGAGTGCTATTTGCACTGTGTATGGCCAATTGAGCACAATAGTGAATCTCCTTACCAGAAAACAACTCTTGCTGCTAGGACCAGAAACTGCATGTGATTCAACTCCGTTTATGAAAGGGAATTAAACTCTGGCTCGCCTTAAAAGAAACACACTCTGCTTTTGAGAAAGCAGCACTCTTCTACTCTACTGTGTTTGCTATAGAGCCAGAACAGTCAGCTTGCTCAGAACCAAAGAACTGTGCTTCCTACACACAATGGCCATAACTAGTTCAACTCTGCTTAGGAAACGGACAAGAACAGTAGTTTCTCTTGCGTCCAATACAATGCACTTGCTGGGTACAGACGCGAGTGCTATTTGCACTGTGTATGGCCAATTGAGCACAATAGTGAATCTCCTTACCAGAAAACAACTTTTGCTGCTAGGACCAGAAACTGCATGTGATTCAACTCCGTTTATGAAAGGGAATTAAACTCTGGCTCGCCTTACAATAAACACACTCTGCTTTTGAGAAAGCAGCACTCTTCTACTCTACTGTGTTTCCTATAGAGCCAGAACAGTCAGCTTGCTCAGAACTAAAGAACTGTGCTTCCTACACACAATGGCCATAACTAGTTCAACTCTGCTTAGGAAACGGACAAGAACAGTAGTTTCTCTTGCGTCCAATACAATGCACTTGCTGGGTACAGACGCGAGTGCTATTTGCACTGTGTATGGCCAAATGAGCACAATAGTGAATCTCCTTACCAGAAAACAACTTTTGCTGCTAGGACCAGAAACTGCATGTGATTCAACTCCATTTATGAAAGGGAATTAAACTCTGGCTCGCCTTACAAGAAACACACTCTGCTTTTGAGAAAGCAGCACTCTTCTACTCTACTGTGTTTGCTATAGAGCCAGAACAGTCAGCTTGCTCAGAACCAAAGAACTGTGCTTCCTACACACAATGGCCATAACTAGTTCAACTCTGCTTAGGAAACTGACAAGAACAGTAGTGTATCTTGCGTCCAATACAATGCACTTGCTGGGTACAGACGCGAGTGCTATTTGCACTGTGTATGGCCAAATGAGCACAATAGTGACTCTCCTTACCAGAAAACAACTCTTGGTGCTAGGACCAGAAACTGCATGTGATTCAACTCCGTTTATGAAAGGGAATTCAACTCTAGCTTGCCTTACAAGAAACACACTCTGCTTTTGACAAAGCAGCACTCTTCTACTCTACTGTGTTTCTTACATAGCCAGAACAGTCAGCTTGCTCAGAACTAAAGAACTGTGCTTCCTACACACAAGGGCCATATCTAATTCAACTCTGCTTAGGAAACTGACAAGAACAGTAGTTTCTCTTGCGTCCAATACACTGCATTTGCTGGGATAAGACGCGAGTGCTATTTGCACTGTGTATGGCCAATTGAGCACAATAGTGAATCTCCTTACCAGAAAACAACTTTTGCTGCTAGGACCAGAAACTGCATGTGATTCAACTCCGTTTATGAAATGGGAATTAAACTCTGGCTCGCCTTACAAGAAACACACTCTGCTTTAGAGAAAGCAGCACTCTTCTACTCTACTCTGTTTCATACATAGCCAGAACAGTCAGCTTGCTCAGAACTAAAGAACTGTGCTTCCTACACACAAGGGCCATATCTAATTCAACTCTGCTTAGAAAACTGACAAGAACAGTAGTTTCTCTTGCGTCCAATACACTGCATTTGCTGGGAACAGACGCGAGTGCTATTTGCAATGTGTATGGCCAATTGAGCACAATAGTGAATCTCCTTACCAGAAAACAACTCTTGCTGCTAGGACCAGAAATTGCATGTGATTCAACTCCGTTTCTGAAAGGGAATTAAACTCTGGCACGCCTTACAATAAACACACTCTGCTTTTGAGAAAGCAGCACTCTTCTACTCTACTGTGTTTCCTATAGAGCCAGAACAGTCAGCTTGCTCAGAACTAAAGAACTGTGCTTCCTACACACAAAGGCCATATCTAATTCAACTCTGCTTAGGAAACTGACAAGAACAGTAGTTTCTCTTGCGTCCAATACACTGCATTTGCTGGGATAAGACGCGAGTGCTATTTGCACTGTGTATGGCCAATTGAGCACAATAGTGAATCTCCTTACCAGAAAACAACTCTTGCTGCTAGGACCAGAAATTGCATGTGATTCAACTCCGTTTATGAAAGGGAATTAAACTCTGGCTCGCCTTAAAAGAAACACACTCTGCTTTTGAGAAAGCAGCACTCTTCTACTCTACTGTGTTTGCTATAGAGCCAGAACAGTCAGCTTGCTCAGAACCAAAGAACTGTGCTTCCTACACACAATGGCCATAACTAGTTCAACTCTGCTTAGGAAACGGACAAGAACAGTAGTTTCTCTTGCGTCCAATACAATGCACTTGCTGGGTACAGACGCGAGTGCTATTTGCACTGTGTATGGCCAATTGAACACAATAGTGAATCTCCTTACCAGAAAACAACTTTTGCTGCTAGGACCAGAAACTGCATGTGATTCAACTCCGTTTATGAAAGGGAATTAAACTCTGGCTTGCCTTACAAGAAACACACTCTGCTTTTTAGAAAGCAGCACTCTTCTACTCTACTGTGTTTCCTATATAGCCAGAACAGTCAGCTTGCTCAGAACTAAAGAACTGTGCTTCCTACACACAAGGGCCATAACTAGTTCAACTCTGCTTAGGAAACTGACAAGAACAGTAGTGTATCTTGCGTCCAATACAATGCACTTGCTGGGTACAGACGCGAGTGCTATTTGCACTGTGTATGGCCAAATGAGCACAATAGTGACTCTCCTTACCAGAAAACAACTCTTGGTGCTAGGACCAGAAAGTGTATGTGATTCAACTCCGTTTATGAAACGGAATTCAACTCTAGCTCGCCTTACAAGAAACACACTCTGCTTTGGAAAAAGCAGCACTCTTCTACTCTACTGTGTTTCCTATATAGCCAGAACAGTCAGCTTGCTCAGAACTAAAGAACTGTGCTTCCTACACACAAAGGCCATATCTAATTCAACTCTGCTTAGGAAACTGACAAGAACAGTAGTTTCTCTTGCGTCCAATACACTGCATTTGCTGGGATAAGACGCGAGTGCTATTTTCACTGTGTATGGCCAATTGAGCACAATAGTGAATCTCCTTACCAGAAAACAACTCTTGCTGCTAGGACCAGAAATTGCATGTGATTCAACTCCGTTTATGAAAGGGAATTAAACTCTGGCTCGCCTTACAAGAAACACACTCTGCTTTTGAGAAAGCAGCACTCTTCTACTCTACTGTGTTTGCTATAGAGCCAGAACAGTCAGCTTGCTCAGAACCAAAGAACTGTGCTTCATACACCCAATGGCCATAACTAGTTCAACTCTGCTTAGGAAACGGACAAGAACAGTAGTTTCTCTTGCGTCCAATACAATGCACTTGCTGGGTACAGACGCGAGTGCTATTTGCACTGTGTATGGCCAATTGAGCACAATAGTGAATCTCCTTACCAGAAAACAACTTTTGCTGCTAGGACCAGAAACTGCATGTGATTCAACTCCGTTTATGAAAGGGAATTAAACTCTGGCTCGCCTTACAAGAAACACACTCTGCTTTTGAGAAAGCAGCACTCTTCTACTCTACTGTGTTTCCTATAGAGCCAGAACAGTCAGCTTGCTCAGAACCAAAGAACTGTGCTTCCTACACACAATGGCCATAACTAGTTCAACTCTGCTTAGGAAACGGACAAGAACAGTAGTTTCTCTTGCGTCCAATACAATGCACTTGCTGGGTACAGACGCGAGTGCTATTTGCACTGTGTATGGCCAATTGAGCACAATAGTGAATCTCCTTACCAGAAAACAACTTTTGCTGCTAGGACCAGAAACTGCATGTGATTCAACTCCGTTTATGAAAGGGAATTAAACTCTGGCTGGCCTTACAAGAAACACACTCTGCTTTTGAGAAAGCAGCACTCTTCTACTCTACTGTGTTTCCTATAGAGCCAGAACAGTCAGCTTGCTCAGAACCAAAGAACTGTGCTTCCTACACACAATGGCCATAACTAGTTCAACTCTGCTTAGGAAACTGACAAGAACAGTAGTTTCTCTTGCGTCCAATACAATGCACTTGCTGGGTACAGACGCGAGTGCTATTTGCACTCTGTATGGCCAAATGAGCACAATAGTGACTCTTCTTACCAGAAAACAACTCTTGGTGCTAGGACCAGAAACTGCATGTGATTCAACTCCGTTTATGAAAGGGAATTCAACTCTAGCTTGCCTTACAAGAAACACACTCTGCTTTTGAGAAAGCAGCACTCTTCTACTCTACTGTGTTTCCTATATAGCCAGAACAGTCAGCTTGCTCAGAACTAAAGAACTGTGCTTCCTACACACAAGGGCAATATCTAATTCAACTCTGCTTAGGAAACTGACAAGAACAGTAGTTTCTCTTGCGTCCAATACACTGCATTTGCTGGGATAAGACGCGAGTGCTATTTGCACTGTGTATGGCCAAATGAGCACAATAGTGACTCTCCTTACCAGAAAACAACTCTTGGTGCTAGGACCAGAAACTGCATGTGATTCATCTCCGTTTATGAAAGGGAATTCAACTCTAGCTTGCCTTACAAGAAACACACTCTGCTTTTGAGAAAGCAGCACTCTTCTACTCTACTGTGTTTCCTATATAGCCAGAACAGTCAGCTTGCTCAGAACTAAAGAACTGTGCTTCCTACACACCAGGGCCATATCTAATTCAACTCTGCTTAGGAAACTGACAAGAACAGTAGTTTCTCTTGCGTCCAATACACTGCATTTGCTGGGATAAGACGCGAGTGCTATTTACACTGTGTATGGCCAATTGATCACAATAGTGAATCTCCTTACCAGAAAACAACTTTTGCTGCTAGGCCAGAAACTGCATGTGATTCAACTCCGTTTATGAAAGGGAAATCAACTCTAGCTCGCCTTACAAGAAACACACTCTGCTTTAGAGAAAGCAGCACTCTTCTACTCTACTGTGTTTCCTATATAGCCAGAACTGTCAGCTTGCTCAGAACTAAAGAACTGTGCTTCCTACACACAAGGGCCATATCTAATTCAACTCTGCTTAGGAAACTGACAAGAATAGTAGTTTCTCTTGCGTCCAATACACTGCATTTGCTGGGATAAGACGCGAGTGCTATTTGCACTGTGTATGGCCAATTGAGCACAATAGTGAATCTCCTTACCAGAAAACAACTTTTGCTGCTAGGACCAGAAACTGCATGTGATTCAACTCCGTTTATGAAAGGGAATTAAACTCTGGCTCGCCTTACAAGAAACACACTCTGCTTTAGAGAAAGCAGCACTCCTCTACTCTACTCTGTTTCCTACATAGCCAGAACAGTCAGCTTGCTCAGAACCAAAGAACTGTGCTTCCTACACACAATGGCCATAACTAGTTCAACTCTGCTTAGGAAACTGACAAGAACAGTAGTTTCTCTTGCGTCGAATACAATGCACTTGCTGGGTACAGACGCAAGTGCTATTTGCACTGTGTATGGCCAAATGAGCACAATAGTGACTCTCCTTACCAGAAAACAACTCTTGGTGCTTGGACCAGAAACTGCATGTGATTCAACTCCGTTTATGAAAGGGAATTCAACTCTAGCTTGCCTTACAAGAAACACACTCTGCTTTTGAGAAAGCAGCACTCTTCTACTCTACTGTGTTTCCTATATAGCCAGAACAGTCAGCTTGCTCAAAACTAAAGAACTGTGCTTCCTACACACAAGGGCCATATCTAATTCAACTCTGCTTAGGAAACTGACAAGAACAGTAGTTTCTCTTGCGTCCAATACACTGCATTTGCTGGGTAAGACGCGAGTGCTATTTGCAATGTGTATGGCCAATTGAGCACAATAGTGACTCTCCTTACCAGAAAACAACTTTTGCTCCTAGGACCAGAAACTGCATGTGATTCAACTCCGTTTATGAAAGGGAAATAAACTCTAGCTCGCCTTACAAGAAACACACACTGCTTTTGAAAAAGCAGCACTATTCTACTCTACTGTGTTTCCTATATAGCCAGAACAGTCAGCTTGCTCAGAATTAAAGAACTGTGCTTCCTACACACAAAGGCCATATCTAATTCAACTCTGCTTAGGAAACTGACAAGAACAGTAGTTTCTCTTGCGTCCAATACACTGCATTTGCTGGGATAAGACGCGAGTGCTATTTGCACTGTGTATGGCCAATTGAGCACAATAGTGAATCTCCTTACCAGAAAACAACTCTTGCTGCTAGGACCAGAAATTGCATGTGATTCAACTCCGTTTATGAAAGGGAATTAAACTCTGGCTCGCCTTACAAGAAACACACTCTGCTTTTGAGAAAGCAGCACTCTTATACTCTACTGTGTTTGCTATAGAGACAGAACAGTCAGCTTGCTCAGAACCAAAGAACTGTGCTTCCTACACACAATGGCCATAACTAGTTCAACTCTGCTGAGGAAACTGACAAGAACAGTAGTTTCTCTTGCGTCCAATACAATGCACTTGCTGGGTACAGACGCGAGTGCTATTTGCACTGTGTATGGCCAAATGAGCACAATAGTGACTCTCCTTACCAGAAAACAACTCTTGGTGCTAGGACCAGAAAGTGTATGTGATTCAACTCCGTTTATGAAAGGGAATTCAACTCTAGCTTGCCTTACAAGAAACACACTCTGCTTTTGAGAAAGCAGCACTCTTCTACTCTACTGTGTTTCCTATATAGCCAGAACAGTCAGCTTGCTCAGAACTAAAGAACTGTGCTTCCTACACACAAGGGCCATATCTAATTCAACTCTGCTTAGGAAACTGACAAGAACAGTAGTTTCTCTTGCGTCCAATACACTGCATTTGCTGGGATAAGACGCGAGTGCTATTTGCACTGTGTATGGCCAAATGAGCACAATAGTGACTCTCCTTACCAGAAAACAACTCTTGGTGCTAGGACCAGAAACTGCATGTGATTCATCTCCGTTTATGAAAGGGAATTCAACTCTAGCTTGCCTTACAAGAAACACACTCTGCTTTTGAGAAAGCAGCACTCTTCTACTCTATTGTGTTTCCTATATAGCCAGAACAGTCAGCTTGCTCAGAACTAAAGAACTGTGCTTCCTACACACAAGGGCCATATCTAATTCAACTCTGCTTAGGAAACTGACAAGAACAGTAGTTTCGCTTGCGTCCAATACACTGCATTTGCTGGGTAAGACGCGAGTGCTATTTGCAATGTGTATGGCCAATTGAGCACAATAGTGACTCTCCTTACCAGAAAACAACTTTTGCTGCTAGGACCAGAAACTGCATGTGATTCAACTCCGTTTATGAAAGGGAAATAAACTCTAGCTCGCCTTACAAGAAACACACACTGCTTTTGAAAAAGCAGCACTATTCTACTCTACTGTGTTTCCTATATAGCCAGAACAGTCAGCTTGCTCAGAACTAAAGAACTGTGCTTCCTACACACAAAGGCCATATCTAATTCAACTCTGCTTAGGAAACTGACAAGAACAGTAGTTTCTCTTGCGTCCAATACACTGCATTTGCTGGGATAAGACGCGAGTGCTATTTGCACTGTGTATGGCCAATTGAGCACAATAGTGAATCTCCTTACCAGAAAACAACTCTTGCTGCTAGGACCAGAAATTGCATGTGATTCAACTCCGTTTATGAAAGGGAATTAAACTCTGGCTCGCCTTACAAGAAACACACTCTGCTTTTGAGAAAGCAGCACTCTTATACTCTACTGTGTTTGCTATAGAGACAGAACAGTCAGCTTGCTCAGAACCAAAGAACTGTGCTTCCTACACACAATGGCCATAACTAGTTCAACTCTGCTTAGGAAACGGACAAGAACAGTAGTTTCTCTTGCGTCCAATACAATGCACTTGCTGGGTACAGACGCGAGTGCTATTTGCACTGTGTATGGCCAATAGAGCACAATAGTGAATCTCCTTACCAGAAAACAACTTTTGCTGCTAGGACCAGAAACTGCATGTGATTCAACTCCGTTTATGAAAGGGAATTAAACTCTGGCTTGTCTTACAAGAAACACACTCTGCTTTTGAGAAAGCAGCACTCTTCTACTCTACTGTGTTTCCTATAGAGCCAGAACAGTCAGCTTGCTCAGAACTAAAGAACTGTGCTTCCTACACACAATGGCCATAACTAGTTCAACTCTGCTGAGGAAACTGACAAGAACAGTAGTTTCTCTTGCGTCCACAACAATGCACTTGCTGGGTACAGACGCGAGTGCTATTTGCACTGTGTATGGCCAAATGAGCACAATAGTGACTCTCCTTACCAGAAAACAACTCTTGGTGCTAGGACCAGAAAGTGTATGTGATTCAACTCCGTTTATGAAAGGGAATTCAACTCTAGCTTGCCTTACAAGAAACACACTCTGCTTTTGAGAAAGCAGCACTCTTCTACTCTACTGTGTTTCCTATATAGCCAGAACAGTCAGCTTGCTCAGAACTAAAGAACTGTGCTTCCTACACACAAGGGCCATATCTAATTCAACTCTGCTTAGGAAACTGACAAGAACAGTAGTTTCTCTTGCGTCCAATACACTGCATTTGCTGGGATAAGACGCGAGTGCTATTTGCACTGTGTATGGCCAATTGAGCACAATAGTGAATCTCCTTACCAGAAAACAACTTTTGCTGCTAGGACCAGAAACTGCATGTGATTCAACTCCGTTTATGAAATGGAATTAAACTCTGGCTCGCCTTACAAGAAACACACTCTGCTTTAGAGAAAGCAGCACTCTTCTACTCTACTCTGTTTCATACATAGCCAGAACAGTCAGCTTGCTCAGAACTAAAGAACTGTGCTTCCTACACACAAGGGCCATATCTAATTCAACTCTGCTTAGAAAACTGACAAGAACAGTAGTTTCTCTTGCGTCCAATACACTGCATTTGCTGGGAGCAGACGCGAGTGCTATTTGCAATGTGTATGGCCAATTGAGCACAATAGTGAATCTCCTTACCAGAAAACAACTCTTGCTGCTAGGACCAGAAATTGCATGTGATTCAACTCCGTTTATGAAAGGGAATTAAACTCTGGCTCGCCTTACAATAAACACACTCTGCTTTTGAGAAAGCAGCACTCTTCTACTCTACTGTGTTTCCTATAGAGCCAGAACAGTCAGCTTGCTCAGAACTAAAGAACTGTGCTTCCTACACACAATGGCCATAACTAGTTCAACTCTGCTTAGGAAACGGACAAGAACAGTAGTTTCTCTTGCGTCCAATACAATGCACTTGCTGGGTACAGACGCGAGTGCTATTTGCACTGTGTATGGCCAAATGAGCACAATAGTGAATCTCCTTACCAGAAAACAACTTTTGCTGCTAGGACCAGAAACTGCATGTGATTCAACTCCGTTTATGAAAGGGAATTAACTCTGGCTCGCCTTACAAGAAACACACTCTGCTTTTGAGAAAGCAGCACTCTTCTACTCTACTGTGTTTGCTATAGAGCCAGAACAGTCAGCTTGCTCAGAACCAAAGAACTGTGCTTCCTACACACAATGGCCATAATTAGTTCAACTCTGCTTAGGAAACTGACAAGAACAGTAGTGTCTCTTGCGTCCAATACAATGCACTTGCTGGGTACAGACGCGAGCGCTATTTGCACTGTGTATGGCCAAATGAGCACAATAGTGACTCTCCTTACCAGAAAACAACTCTTGGTGCTAGGACCAGAAACTGCATGTGATTCAACTCCGTTTATGAAAGGGAATTCAACTCTAGCTTGCCTTACAAGAAACACACTCTGCTTTAGAGAAAGCAGCACTCTTCTACTCTACTGTGTTTCCTATATAGCCAGAACAGTCAGCTTGCTCAGAACTAAAGAACTGTGCTTCCTACACACAAGGGCCATATCTAATTCAACTCTGCTTAGGAAACTGACAAGAACAGTAGTTTCTCTTGCGTCCAATACACTGCATTTGCTGGGATAAGACGCGAGTGCTATTTGCACTGTGTATGGCCAATGAGCACAATAGTGAATCTCCTTACCAGAAAACAACTTTTGCTGCTAGGACCAGAAACTGCATGTGATTCAACTCCGTTTATGAAAGGGAAATCAACTCTAGCTGGCCTTACAAGAAACACACTCTGCTTTAGAGAAAGCAGCACTCTTCTACTCTACTGTGTTTCCTATAGAGCCAGAACAGTCAGCTTGCTCAGAACTAAAGAACTGTGCTTCCTACACACAAGGGCAATATCTAATTCAACTCTGCTTAGGAAACTGACAAGAACAGTAGTTTCTCTTGCGTCCAATACACTGCATTTGCTGGGAACAGACGCGAGTGCTAATTGCAATGTGTTTGGCCAATTGAGCACAATAGTGAATCTCCTTACCAGAAAACAACTCTTGCTGCTAGGACCAGAAATTGCATGTGATTCAACTCTGTTTATGAAAGGGAATTAAACTCTGGCTCGCCTTACAAGAAACACACTCTGCTTTTGAGAAAGCAGCACTCTTCTACTCTACTGTTTTTGCTATAGAGCCAGAACAGTCAGCTTGCTCAGAACCAAAGAACTGTGCTTCCTACACACAATGGCCATAACTAGTTCAACTCTGCTGAGGAAACTGACAAGAAGAGTAGTTTCTCTTGCGTCCAATACAATTCACTTGCTGGGTACAGACGCGAGTGCTATTTGCACTGTGTACGGCCAAATGAGCAAAATAGTGACTCTCCTTACCAGAAAACAACTCTTGGTGCTAGGACCAGAAAGTGTATGTGATTCAACTCCGTTTATGAAAGGGAATTGAACTCTAGCTCTATTTGCACTGGATAAGCACAATAGTGACTCTCCTTACCAGACAACAACTTTTGTTGCTAGGACCAGAATCTGCATGTGATTCAACTCCGTTTATGAAAGGGAAATCAACTCTAGCTCGCCTTACAAGAAACACACTCTGCTTTAGAGAAAGCAGCACTCTTCTACTCTACTGTGTTTCCTATATAGCCAGAACTGTCAGCTTGCTCAGAACTAAAGAACTGTGCTTCCTACACACAAGGGCCATATCTAATTCAACTCTGCTTAGGAAACTGACAAGAACAGTAGTTTCTCTTGCGTCCAATACACTGCATTTGCTGGGATAAGACGCGAGAGCTATTTACACTGTGTAAGGCCAATTGAGCACAATAGTGACTCTCCTTACGAGAAAAAAACTCTTGCTGCTAGGAACACAAACTGCATGTGATTCAACTCCGTGGAATTCAACTCTAGCTTCCCTTAAAAGAAACACACTCTGCTTTTGAGAAAGCAGCACTCTTCTACTCTACTGTGTTTCCTATAGAGCCAGAACAGTCAGCTTGCTCAGAACCAAAGAACTGTGCTTCCTACACACAATGGCCATAACTAGTTCAACTCTGCTTAGGAAACTGACAAGAACAGTAGTTTCTCTTGCGTCCAATACAATGCACTTGCTTGGTACAGACGCGAGTGCTATTCGCACTGTGTATGGCCAAATGAGCACAATAGTGACTCTCCTTACCAGAAAACAACTCTTGGTGCTAGGACCAGAAACTGCATGTGATTCAACTCCGTTTATGAAAGGGAATTCAACTCTGGCTCGCCTTACAAGAAACACACTGTGCTTTTGAGAAAGCAGCACACTTCTACTCTACTCTGTTTCCTATATAGCCAGAACAGTCAGCTTGCTCAGAACCAAAGAACTGTGCTTCCTACAAACAATGGCCATAACTAGTTAAACTCCGCTTAGGAAACTGACAAGAAGAGTAGTTTCTCTTGCGTCCAATACAATGCACTTGCTGGGAACAGACGCGAGTGCTATTTGCACTGTGTATGGCCAAATGAGCACAATAGTGAATCTCCTTACCAGAAACCAACTCTTGCTACTAGGACCAGAAACTGCATGTGATTCAACTCCGTGGAATTCAACTCTAGCTTCCCTTAAAAGAAACACACTCTGCTTTTGAGAAAGCAGCACTCTTCTACTCTACTGTGTTTCCTATAGAGCCAGAACAGTCAGCTTGCTCAGAACCAAAGAACTGTGCTTCCTACACAAAAGCTCCATATCTACTTCAGCTCTCCTTAGGAAACTGACAAAAACAGTTGTTTCTCTTGCGTCCAATACACTGCACTTGCTGAGAACAGAAGCGAGTGCTATTTGCACTGTGTATGGCCAATTGAGCACAATAGTTTATCTCCTTACCAGAAAACAACTCTTGGTGCTAGTTCCAGAAACTGATTGTGATTCAACTCCGTTTATGAAAGGGAATTCAACTCTAGCTTGCCTTACAAGAAACACACTCTGCTTTTGAGAAAGCAGCACTCTTCTACTCTACTGTCTTTCCTATAGAGCCAGAACAGTCAGCTTGCTCAGAACTAAAGTACTGTGCTTCCTACACACAAGGGCAATATCTAATTCAACTCTGCTTAGGAAACTGACAAGAACAGTAGTTTCTCTTGCGTCCAATACACTGCATTTGCTGGGAACAGACGCGAGTGCTATTTGCAATGTGTATGGAAAATTGAGCACAATAGTGAATCTCCTTACCAGAAAACAACTCTTGCTGCTAGGACCAGAAATTGCATGTGATTCAACTCCTTTTATGAAAGGGAATTAAACTCTGGCTCGCCTTACAAGAAACACACTCTGCTTTTGAGAAAGCAGCACTCTTCTACTCTACTGTGTTTCCTATAGTGCCAGAACAGTCAGCTTGCTCAGAACTAAAGAACTGTGCTTCCTACACACAATGGCCATAACTAGTTCAACTCTGCTTAGGAAACGGACAAGAACAGTAGTTTCTCTTGCGTCCAATACATTGCACTTGCTGGGTACAGACGCGAGTGCTATTTGCACTGTGTATGGCCAAATGAGCACAATAGTGACTCTCCTTACCAGAAAACAACTCTTGCTGCTAGGACCAGAAACTGCATGTGATTCAACTCCGTTTATGAAAGGGAATTCAACTCTAGCTTGCCTTACAAGAAACACACTCTGCTTTTGAGAAAGCAACACTCTTATACTCTACTGTGTTTGCTATAGAGAGAGAACAGTCAGCTTGCTCAGAACCAAAGAACTGTGCTTCCTACACACAATGGCCATAACTAGTTCAACTCTGCTTAGGAAACGGACAAGAACAGTAGTTTCGCTTGCGTCCAATACAATGCACTTGCTGGGTACAGACGCGAGTGCTATTTGCACTGTGTATGGCCAATTGAGCACAATAGTGAATCTCCTTACCAGAAAACAACTTTTGCTGCTAGGACCAGAAACTGCATGTGATTCAACTCCGTTTATGAAAGGGAATTAAACTCTGGCTTGCCTTACAAGAAACACACTCTGCTTTTGAGAAAGCAGCACTCTTCTACTCTACTGTGTTTCCTATAGAGCCAGAACAGTCAGCTTGCTCAGAACTAAAGAACTGTGCTTCCTACACATAATGGCCATAACTAGTTCAACTCTGCTGAGGAAACTGACAAGAACAGTAGTTTCTCTTGCGTCCAATACAATGCACTTGCTGGGTACAGACGCGAGTGCTATTTGCACTGTGTATGGCCAAATGAGCACAATAGTGACTCTCCTTACCAGAAAACAACTCTTGGTGCTAGGACCAGAAAGTGTATGTGATTCAACTCCGTTTATGAAAGGGAATTCAACTCTAGCTTGCCTTACAAGAAACACACTCTGCTTTTGAGAAAGCAGCACTCTTCTACTCTACTGTGTTTCCTATATAGCCAGAACAGTCAGCTTGCTCAGAACTAAAGAACTGTGCTTCCTACACACAAGGGCCATATCTAATTCAACTCTGCTTAGGAAACTGACAAGAACAGTAGTTTCTCTTGCGTCCAATACACTGCATTTGCTGGGATAAGACGCAAGTGCTATTTGCACTGTGTATGGCCAATTGAGCACAATAGTGAATCTCCTTACCAGAAAACAACTTTTGCTGCTAGGACCAGAAACTGCATGTGATTCAACTCCGTTTATGAAATGGAATTAAACTCTGGCTCGCCTTACAAGAAACACACTCTGCTTTAGAGAAAGCAGCACTCTTCTACTCTACTCTGTTTCATACATAGCCAGAACAGTCAGCTTGCTCAGAACTAAAGAACTGTGCTTCCTACACACAAGGGCCATATCTAATTCAACTCTGCTTAGAAAACTGACAAGAACAGTAGTTTCTCTTGCGTCCAATACAATTCACTTGCTGGGTACAGACGCGAGTGCTATTTGCACTGTGTATGGCCAATTGAGCACAATAGTGAATCTCCTTACCAGAAAACAACTTTTGCTGCTAGGACCAGAAACTGCATGTGATTCAACTCCGTTTATGAAATGGAATTAAACACTGGCTCGCCTTACAAGAAACACACTCTGCTTTTGAGAAAGCAGCACTCTTCTACTCTACTGTGTTTCCTATAGAGCCAGAACAGTCAGCTTGCTCAGAACTAAAGAACTGTGCTTCCTACACACAATGGCCATAACTAGTTCAACTCTGCTGAGGAAACTGACAAGAACAGTAGTTTCTCTTGCGTCCAATACAATTCACTTGCTGGGTACAGACGCGAGTGCTATTTGCACTGTGTATGGCCAAATGAGCAAAATAGTGACTCTCCTTACCAGAAAACAACTCTTGGTGCTAGGACCAGAAAGTGTATGTGATTCAACTCCGTTTATGAAAGGGAATTGAACTCTAGCTCTATTTGCACTGGATAAGCACAATAGTGACTCTCCTTACCAGACAACAACTTTTGTTGCTAGGACCAGAATCTGCATGTGATTCAACTCCGTTTATGAAAGGGAAATCAACTCTAGCTCGCCTTACAAGAAACACACTCTGCTTTAGAGAAAGCAGCACTCTTCTACTCTACTGTGTTTCCTATAGAGCCAGAACTGTCAGCTTGCTCAGAACTAAAGAACTGTGCTTCCTACACACAAGGGCCATATCTAATTCAACTCTGTTTAGGAAACTGACAAGAACAGTAGTTTCTCTTGCGTCCAATACACTGCATTTGCTGGGATAAGACGCGAGAGCTATTTACACTGTGTAAGGCCAATTGAGCACAATAGTGACTCTCCTTACGAGAAAAAAACTCTTGCTGCTAGGAACACAAACTGCATGTGATTCAACTCCGTGGAATTCAACTCTAGCTTCCCTTAAAAGAAACACACTCTGCTTTTGAGAAAGCAGCACTCTTCTACTCTACTGTGTTTCCTATAGAGCCAGAACAGTCAGCCTGCTCAGAACCAAAGAACTGTGCTTCCTACACACAATGGCCATAACTAGTTCAACTCTGCTTAGGAAACTGACAAGAACAGTAGTTTCTCTTGCGTCCAATACAATGCACTTGCTTGGTACAGACGCGAGTGCTATTCGCACTGTGTATGGCCAAATGAGCACAATAGTGACTCTCCTTACCAGAAAACAACTCTTGGTGCTAGGACCAGAAACTGCATGTCATTCAACTCCGTTTATGAAAGGGAATTCAACTCTGGCTCGCCTTACAAGAAACACACTGTGCTTTTGAGAAAGCAGCACACTTCTACTCTACTCTGTTTCCTATATAGCCAGAACAGTCAGCTTGCTCAGAACTAAAGAACTGTGCTTCCTACAAACAATGGCCATAACTAGTTAAACTCCGCTTAGGAAACTGACAAGAAGAGTAGTTTCTCTTGCGTCCAATACAATGCACTTGCTGGGAACAGACGCGAGTGCTATTTGCACTGTGTATGGCCAAATGAGCACAATAGTGAATCTCCTTACCAGAAACCAACTCTTGCTACTAGGACCAGAAACTGCATGTGATTCAACTCCGTGGAATTCAACTCTAGCTTCCCTTAAAAGAAACACACTCTGCTTTTGAGAAAGCAGCACTCTTCTACTCTACTGTGTTTCCTATAGAGCCAGAACAGTCAGCTTGCTCAGAACCAAAGAACTGTGCTTCCTACACAAAAGCTCCATATCTACTTCAGCTCTCCTTAGGAAACTGACAAAAACAGTTGTTTCTCTTGCGTCCAATACACTGCACTTGCTGAGAACAGAAGCGAGTGCTATTTGCACTGTGTATGGCCAATTGAGCACAATAGTTTATCTCCTTACCAGAAAACAACTCTTGGTGCTAGTTCCAGAAACTGATTGTGATTCAACTCCGTTTATGAAAGGGAATTCAACTCTAGCTTGCCTTACAAGAAACACACTCTGCTTTTGAGAAAGCAGCACTCTTCTACTCTACTGTTTTTCCTATATAGCCAGAACAGTCAGCTTGCTCAGAACTAAAGAACTGTGCTTCCTACACACAAGGGCCATATCTAATTCAACTCTGCTTAGGAAACTGACAAGAACAGTAGTTTCTCTTGCGTCCAATACACTGCATTTGCTGGGATAAGACGCGAGTGCTATTTGCACTGTGTATGGCCAATGAGCACAATAGTGAATCTCCTTACCAGAAAACAACTTTTGCTGCTAGGACCAGAAACTGCATGTGATTCAACTCCGTTTATGAAAGGGAATTAAACTCTGGCTTGTCTTACAAGAAACACACTCTGCTTTTGAGAAAGCAGCACTCTTCTACTCTACTGTGTTTCCTATAGAGCCAGAACAGTCAGCTTGCTCAGAACTAAAGAACTGTGCTTCCTACACACAATGGCCATAACTAGTTCAACTCTGCTGAGGAAACTGACAAGAACAGTAGTTTCTCTTGCGTCCACAACAATGCACTTGCTGGGTACAGACACGAGTGCTATTTGCACTGTGTATGGCCAAATGAGCACAATAGTGACTCTCCTTACCAGAAAACAACTCTTGGTGCTAGGACCAGAAAGTGTATGTGATTCAACTCCGTTTATGAAAGGGAATTCAACTCTAGCTTGCCTTACAAGAAACACACTCTGCTTTTGAGAAAGCAGCACTCTTCTACTCTACTGTGTTTCCTATATAGCCAGAACAGTCAGCTTGCTCAGAACTAAAGAACTGTGCTTCCTACACACAAGGGCCATATCTAATTCAACTCTGCTTAGGAAACTGACAAGAACAGTAGTTTCTCTTGCGTCCAATACACTGCATTTGCTGGGATAAGACGCGAGTGCTATTTGCACTGTGTATGGCCAATTGAGCACAATAGTGAATCTCCTTACCAGAAAACAACTTTTGCTGCTAGGACCAGAAACTGCATGTGATTCAACTCCGTTTATGAAATGGAATTAAACTCTGGCTCGCCTTACAAGAAACACACTCTGCTTTAGAGAAAGCAGCACTCTTCTACTCTACTCTGTTTCATACATAGCCAGAACAGTCAGCTTGCTCAGAACTAAAGAACTGTGCTTCCTACACACAAGGGCCATATCTAATTCAACTCTGCTTAGAAAACTGACAAGAACAGTAGTTTCTCTTGCGTCCAATACACTGCAATGGCTGGGAGCAGACGCGAGTGCTATTTGCAATGTGTATGGCCAATTGAGCACAATAGTGAATCTCCTTACCAGAA